>NC_137019.1:35804727-36012227 GCF_032717465.1 Coenobita brevimanus
CGATTGTACCAGGTCACTTGATATAATCTACTTAGACTTCCAGAAAGCCTTTGAGAAAGTGCCGCATGATAAACTAATGACAAAAGTAAGATCACTTGGAATTGACGGAAATATTCACAGGTGGATACGTTGCTGGTTAAATGAAAGAAAGCAACGAGTCGTTATAAATGGAGTAGAGTCAGACTGGGCTCCAGTGACCAGTGGTGTTCCTCAGTGATCGGTGTTGGGACCAGTCCTATTTATTATGTATATTAACGATATCGATGTTGGCCTAAACAACTTCATTTCTAAATCTGCAGACGACACAAAAATCGGCAACATTATATTAACTGAAAAAGACAGAATTAGCCTTCAAAATGACCTTAATAAAATTATCAGCTGGTCAGATAAATGGCAAATGCCCTTCAATGTAAGCAAATGTCAGGTACTGCAATGTGGGAAGAAAAACAATATGCATGATTACGAAATGAAGGGCCAAATCATTTGCAAGTCCTCACTAGTTAAGAATCTAGGCGTACTAATTTCAGACACTCTGAAATGTTCAAATCAATGTATCTCTGCCGCCAACAAAGCCAACAGGGCCCTAGGCTTCATCAAAAGACATTTTACATATAAAAGCAAAGATATTGTAATCCCCCTATACAAAAGAATAGTCAGGCAACACTTAGAGTTTGCAGTGCAGTTTTGGGCGCCTCACCTAATTAAAGATATAGAAATACTGGAAGCGGTCCAGCGTAGGGCTACCAAGTTAATCCCGTCCCTGAGGAATAAACCATACCTCGAGAGATCCAGGGAATTAAACCTATTCTCTCTTAGAGAACGGAGACTCAGGGGACAGCTGATTGAATGTTTTAAGATTTTAAAAGGCTTTAGTAATACTGATTCCAGCAAGCTATTCACAGTAACTGCCGAGACTGTAACTCGAGGAAATGGTATGAAGTTGCAAGCAAGGAGGGTTAATCTTGATACAACCAAAAACTTCTTCACTTACTCTGTTGTAAGCGAATGGAATAAACTCCCTGGGAATGTGATTGAGAGTGGTACCATAAATATATTTAAAAAGAGACTTGACATGTATCTCGACGCAATTGGTATCGTTTAGTTAGGATGGAGCAATTATTGCATATTCGCGTCTGCATTCATCTGGCTATTAGACACAGACAATATTTTAGGATATATATAATAGATAAACATTCTATTCAGCTTTTGATTAAAAAAAAAAAAATTGCATGCATAGAGTATGTGGTTGTATGCTCAAATTTTCCTTTTCCATATTATTCTACTTTCTGCCGATCCTATAAAATTCCTTCAGGTTTTTCATTCCCGCAAGGTATTACTTCCTCTCTTGTTTCCTGTACGGCAAATGCCGGAGGGTCTGGAGGGTGGGGGAGAGAGCCTTCTGCTGTGCTATCCTTTTCTCCTGCTCCTATGCACTATATTAGGATTAAGGCCGGACCACCTCGTAGGGACCGTAAGGTCTGTGTGGTCTGTGTATCTATGTAACTCTATGTAACTATGTAACTCTCTCTCTCTCTCTTTCTCTCTCTCTCTCTCTCTCTCTCCTCTCTTTCAGACCCTTTCCCCTTCATGTTCTCTCCTCTTGCTACACCTCCCCTTTACCTTTAATATTCTTGCGTCTGTGTCCTTCATCTTCCACCCTTTCTCTCTCTTTCCTCCACGCCTCCTCTCCCTGACTCACAATTTTCTCGTTTTTATGCTTCCTCTCTTTTGGATTTTCTCCATCTATCTTCCACGGTCCAGCCTCCCATCTCTCTCTCTCTCTACCCTCCCATGTTTGTCCCTCTGACTTCACGATTAGATAGATATAGATATAGATACAGATATGGATATATATGTATAATTAATCTTTCTTTCTTGTTTCTGCTTCCTACTTCCTCTGAATCTTTCTTTCCCTCCCCCTCACTGTCTTCTATCTCTCTCCCCTCCACCTACCCTCTTCCTCCTCCTCCGTTTCCTTTTGTTCTTTCTCCTCCTGTTCCTCCTTTTCTTACTCCTCGTCCTCCATTTTCTTCTCTTGCTCTTCCTGCTCCTCTTCCTTTCCATCTGAACGTTTCCTCTCCCTTCTCTCTGTCTTCTGTCTCTCTTCCCTCTACCAACCTTTCCTCCTTATCCTCCTCCTCCTCCTCCTCCACCTCCTCCTCCTCCTCCTCTTCCTCCTCATCCTCATCCCCATCATCATCGCCATCATCATCATCATCATCACAGTCTTCCGCTTCGCCCCCACCTCCTCCTCCCCCTCTTCTTACTCCACCAAACCTCTCCCCTCGTCCTCCTCCTCCTCCTCCTCGTCCTCCTCCTCCCACAGCGTCCGGAAGTGACCAAATATTTGAGCCATGAAGCCGTGGGTGTGTGAAGGCCCCGGAGAAGTGAAGTCTGGGGACATTCCTGAGGGCAGCTGCCTGGGGGCTTTGTCGGACCTTGATCGCCTCCTGAAGTCGAAGAGGAAGGAGAGAAAGGTTTGAGGAAAGAGATGAAGGATTAAGGGAGAGGAGGAAGAACGATCGTCTTGGAGGAGAGGGAGAGAAGGTTAAGGAAAGGGAGGAGAGAGAGAAGTTTTTGAGGAGAGGGAAGAAGGATTAAGAGGAGAGGAAGGAGGAACGTTTTGAAGGACTGAGTGAAATGGTTTGGGGAGGGACGGAAGGATGGAAGTTTAGGAGCAGATGAAGGAAGTTTATGAGGAGAGGTAGAAAGGATTCAGAAAGGGAAAGAAGGACGGAAGTTTAGGAGGATAGGGAGGAAGGATTAGGGCATGAGAGGAAGGAAGGAAACATTCGAGGAGAAGGAGAGAGAGAATGAGGAAAGATTTTTAGAAGTGAAAGGAAAGATTAGGAGAGGAGAGGAAGGAGGAGAGAGAGGAAGAATGGGAGAAGGGAAGGAAGTTCAGGTGGAGAGGAGAGGAAGATTAGCGGAGGGGAGGCAGGAGGGAAGCTTTGGAAGAGAGGGAAGAAGGATTTGGGGAAGAGGGGAAGGCATGAAAATTTCAGAGAGAAGTACCACTAAAAGAGACTACAAATGAAATATACAACACACTTAAAGTTCACTGGGACAGCATTTGTTCCTCGCATGAGAAGCTCCCTAAAACCTTTTCCTTACCGACTTATTTCTGGACATGGCACGATTGTACAGTATTCCGTTGTAGATCCTGTATGCAAATTATGACATTGTTGAAATAAATAGCAAAAATGGGAATATTAATTTGTAGTATAACAAATAAATTACAACGGAGAAAGTGCTAGGAGCTTCTTAACCGACGAGAATATGAAACTATGACAATGGTATCTAATTCTATGGGATGAAGAAGAGAATAGTAAAGAGAGGAGAGAAAAGAGAGAGAAAATAGGCAGAAAGAGAGGCGAAAGTGTGGAAGAAGAGCTGATGAAGAGGGAGAAAAAAAAAAGATGTGGAAGGAAGAGAGGAAAGAAAAAATTGCCTCGAAAAAGAAGAAAAGGGAAAGCAGGAATGAATCTTGGAGAAGGAAGGAAAAGAGAATGAATGGAGGGGGGGGGGAAATTGTGAAAAAGGAATGAAGAATGATAAAAAGGAGAGAAAGAATAATGAAACAGGGAATGGGAAAAAAGAAGGAAGGCTTAGGAGAGAGAGAGAGAGAGAGAGAGAGAGACCGAGACCGAGACCGAGACCGAGATAGTAACACTGATCACCTTATTTCTTAAAAAATTACCCGGAGGAGGAAAGGAAAGATGCAAGCTCACTTAGAATTTTTGAGGGAGAGAAGATAATAATGACAGGAAGAAAGTGAGAAAGAATAATAACTCTGAAATTGTGAAAATGTAAAGAAAGTTATAATTTTTCTTACTTGTTGGTGTGAGATGAATGAAGAAAATGTTTACTATTTTTTACGAAGACGCAGTGAACTAAAAAAAAGTCCAGAAAATGTTTTCCTACGATGTGATGCTGGTATGAAGTGCTGATTCGATGACAGGGAAGGACTAAGGTAACTGTCGACCTGCTCTTTTTTTTTTCCTTCCCTATCTCTCTCTCTCTCTCTCTCTCTCTCTCTCTCTCTCTCATATGTGCTTAACGCTCAGCTGAATAAAATCTTTTTGCGTAAACTGAAATAAAATTACTTAACAAGACACGATCATGGGGTGAGTAATGATTCCAGTATTAGCACCCTCAGGCTCCCACGGCTAACTCTAAATAAAACTATCTGGCGTTAGAGAGAATAAAATACCAGTGAATATGCTAGCTATGGAGGGCTGAGGCAAACTGCAGTCAACATCAACCTTCACAATGGTCCTCAATACAGCGCATGCCCTTATTCTATCTATCTATCTATTGCCAGACGCCATAATCCCGTATGGGGTGGCCATTTGACTCTGAGTTATTTGTTTTACAGGGAGGGACACTAATCGTCCACCAACCCACTTGACACGTAGGGAGCACGTATGCTTTGGTTATATGGTTACCATCCAGTGTTGTAAATAGTTTCTTGGCTTACAGGAAACCATTTGGCTTGTCATTCAATGTAAAGCCACCTGTAATGGAAAGAAAAACTTTAAGTAGTGACAGGAAAGATGGGAGAAATAGGAAGAGAGGAGGGCAGGCACAGAAAATGAGTGATAAAGGCTAAGGAAGAAGTAGGCAGCACTACATCAAGTGGGTGGATGATGGTCGCCACCACCTACCACTAATTCCTTCTCCTAAAACTGTTATTTTTTTTCAGCACACGCTCTTGGACGTTGCTGAAGTAGAATTGCCAGTCCAGTCCCTCAATGGTGAGGAAAGAATGCAAATAAGGAGGAGGCTTATATTAGTGCCTATCTAAACAATAAAGCCAAGCTGCGTAGGATATGTGTGTTTCTGTCTGTATGTTTGTTCGTTTCTTTCACGAGAACAGTAACAGATACCGACCTAATTCTTTTTGCAGTAGGTCGGGGTAAGTCCAATGCCAAACCAATACCAATACCAAACAAAAATTTTGGCAATAGCGCGCGACGCGACGGAACGAACTTGTCGGATATAGCAACATGTGAAAAAAATGCGAAAATCACTTTTTCTACTTTTTAGTCAGAACTGGTAATTGTGGACTCAATAACGGTATAAAAAAAAAAGATAATTATATATGCAAACATTTTACGATAAAAAGGCTATTGGTTCCACAAATTTTGTTGGCATGCGCTAGTTAACTACCGTATAAGAACAGCATTAAAGCAAGCAATATGCTTTTTCTAAGTACCAGTCTTCCTCTAGAATATGACCTGCAGCCGACAACAATATTAGGAATAATGAGAGAAACAAGCGCAGCCAACGACAATATTAGGAATAAGGAGAGAAACAAGCACAGCCGACGACAATATTAGGAATACGGAGAGAAACTAACTTTGTCTATGAGTCTGATCGGCCCGGAAATCCAGCTCTAGTTCTACCACTAGCGGACTGGACGTGCTAACCAATGTACCATCAGCTTCCCTGTAATACAAGACCAGTCCAGTTCCCCCTGTGTTTATGCTGTTTGTCCCCATGCTCTTTCGTCACCGATATGATACATGAACTAGCTGTAGCCTATCAACTCTATATATTTTCAGGCCGGTCAGGCTTATAGGAAAAGTTTGTTCTCTTTGTCTATGTTAACCCAATAGGACACTGGAGGACCTGTATGTAATATATTTTTGAGTGTCGTGCTGGACAGGAAAACTGGGACTTGGCAAAAAAAAAATTCCCTGCATTAATGACCCTGGTCCAGTCAACAGGCATTTACATCATCGTTCTTCCTCTTATTTCTCTTCCTCACAAGTGACACTGATTTATAAAAAAAACAGTATAGATAAATATTATTGTTGAGAGAGGCAAAGCAAGGGGCTGAAATGTTGGCTGTGTGACTCCAGGCTCATTTAAATGTGAACAAGAGGACTGATGGCTCAAGATGCCCTTTTCCAGTAGTCCACCATCCTCCATTCGGGGGACAAGGAGGGAGATGAGGGACACTTGGATAACCAGGCATCGGAATTGCCCGTCATATCGGTGCCATCCCCGAAGGGCGTCCCTCTTGACAACTGACTGATAGGCTGAAAAGGAAATCAAAAGACGGAAGTGAGAGGGGACAGATGAGGGAAGAGGAAACTGAGGAAAATAGCATGACAAATAAAGGTGAGAAACTGGAGCACCGAACGCGCAATAGATCGGCAGGAGGAAATGAAAAACAAAGAAAGCAGGAGAGGCAAGAGGGAAGAGGAAACAGAATGAAATGGAGAAATGGGAAGCAGAGGGGCAACTGCAGGGGAGGAACAAGAAAAACGAAAAGCATGGAGAGAAGTGAGGGAGAGATATAAAGGAGAGAAGCTGAGAAGGACTAAGGTCATTCATTCATAACACTTATCCTGATCCCTCTCTCCTGCCTGAAAAATGAGTGAGTTAGGATCCAGTAAGAAGGAAAAGAAAAAAAAAGTGCCGTACAACGTGAGAAAACTGTCAACAAAATGGTCACTGAAATAGGCCACGCAGTCAACCACATATCAGTTCAGCCCTTGGAATTTTGGCACAGTCTCACAGGCTTGCCATCTACACATGCAGTATACTAGTACACTTTTTTTTTTTTTTCATTTTAGAAACGCTTTAGTTTTCTTTTTAGAAACGCATAATGGTCACCTCTCATAAAGTCTATAAATAGCCTGAAACGTGAGAAAGGTAAAAAACATGAAAAAAGAGGACAAGAGGAAAAGAAAAGAGAAACGTGCCGAGAAAAGAGAAACTAGAAAAGGAGAAGCAGATGGGGTGAAGGTGGAATAAGTGAGTGATTTAGTGTGTGTGTGTGTTGATGTGAGTTGAGGGAAATAAGTATTAACAGAATCAGGTTCTGACACTCACTCTCCCCTTATAAATTTTGGTGCTGGCATAAGCTAAAATGGAATACTAGACTTGTCCCAACCATGAGAGAATTATTATACACATCGCCAGGCAACTTATCTCTTCAGCCCCGTCCCTAATCATCCACCGCCCGTACAGTGGGCTACGAGGGGCGGGGCCACAACTTCAGGAAGGGGGCGAAGCTTGCGAGACAAGTTGTGTGATGGTGGGTATAGTAACAGATTTAATATTTTCACATCCCGTAACTCTCTCTCACAGCTGAATATTATCGTTTGGTGTTAAATGGAATTTACCTTAGTTGTTTCGACCTTGAGAAGGTTAATGCATTCGAATCATGAGAGAGGAGAGACAAAGGAAGCTGTAAGGAAGAGAGAAAGTAGAACAAATGAGAACAAGACAGAAGAAAAAACAAGGAAACAACTGGGGAAGAAAAGTGAATGTTGAATTTATTATATAACAGTGACGTATTTATATATTTTTTTTTATGTGAGGAAGAAGGAACCAAAGGCAACGAGCCTGCAAAACTATTCCTTCCAAGAGAAAAACAAAATATAAGAGAGAGCCAAATTCAAGATCCGATCATTTCCAGATGCCTGGACACACTGCGTTTGAAAAACTGGAGATCATACGAAGTAGGAAATACAGACAGAGGGAGACAGTTCCAGAGCTGACCTGTTGCATAAATGAAGGACTGGGAGTAACGGTTAACTCTTGCATTAAAGAGTTGAATAGAAAAGGGATGAGAGTTTGCTGCTAGATGGGTGCTACGCGCCCGTCATAGGGGTGGAGGAATGCATGCAGACAGTTCAGAGGAGCAGTGACCATTGAAGTAGCGATAGAAAAGAGATAAAGATGCAACGGTGCGGTGAAGAGACAAAGGTTGAAGGGAGTCAGTAAGAGGAGGAGAGTTAATGAGGTGAAAAGCCTTTGACTCCACCCTATTGAGAAGAGCTGTATGTGGGGAGCGTCCCCACACATGAGAGTTGTACTCTACACAGGGGCGGATAAAACTCCTGTATAGAGTCAACAATTGTGCCGGGGTAAAGAAGGAACGGAGTCGGCTTAGCACACCCAACCTCTTGGAAGCAGATTTTACAAGAGATGTAATATGATCTTTCCAAGACAAGTCCCGAGTAAATGAAACCCCAAGCACGTTCAAGGATGATGCAGGATTAAGCTGAATATTATCAAACATTAGTGGGTATACCTGTGGAAGATTTTGTCGGGTTGATAGGTGCAAAAACTGAGTCTTTGATGCATTAAAAACAACAAGATTATCTTCACCGCAGTCAGAGATATGAGCCAAGTCAGACATTAGGTGTGCCATAGCCTCATCCCTTGTTTGTTGAAGTAACCGCTGAGATGGACGTTGCGGGAATCGAATGGAAAGGTGAAGGGTGGAGTCATCAGCGTATGAGTGGATAGGGTTAGATGTACAGCTTAGGTCATTGATGAATAAAATGAAGAGAGTTGGTGATAGGACAGAGCCCTGAGGAACACCACTGTTAATAGATCTAGGAGAAGAACGATGGCCGTCTACAACAGCGGCTATAGAACGACCAGAAAGGAAGCTAGAGATGAAGGCACAGATAGAAGGATAGAAACCGTAATAGGGCAGTTTGGAAATTAAAGATTTATGCCAGACTCGATCGAAAGCCTTTGAGATGTCAAGTGCAATGGCAAAGCTTTCGCCAAAGTCCCGAAAGGAGGATGACCAGGAGTCTGAAAGGTAGGTGAGAAGATCGCCGGTGGAGCGTCCCTGACGGAACCCATACTGACGATCAGAAAGAAGGTTGTGATAGGAAAGATGCTTTAAAATTTTTCTATTAAGAACAAACTCGAAAACTTTTGAGATACAGGATGTTAAAGCAATTGGACGATAGTTAGAGGATTGGGAATGGTCACCCTTCTTTGGGACTGGCTGAATGAGAGCAAACTTCCAGCAAGAAGGAAAGGTACAAGTTGACAGACAAAGGCAAAAGAGTTTGCCTAGGCAGGGTGAAAGCACAGAAGCACAGTTCTTGAGAACAATAGGAGTGACTCCATCAGGCCCATATGCCTTATTAGTACTGAGGCCTGTGACAGCAGAAAATACATCAGCTGAAGAAATTTTAATGTCAGCCATGAAGAATGGAGGAACAACACCGGAATCGTCTAAGGTGGAATTGGAGGAGAAAGTCTGAGCAAAGAGATCTGCTTTATCAGTAGAAGATATAGCTACAGAGCCATCAGAGTAGAAAAGAGGAGGGAAGGATGATGAGGTAAAGTTGTTAGAAAGGTTTTTGGCAAGGTGCCAGAAGGAGCGGGAAGAATTCGAGTTAGAGAGTTGAGAGCACATAGTACGGATGAAATCATTTTTAGCAGAGCGAAGAACAGACTTAGCACAATTCCGGGCCAAAAAGTATAAAAGATGTGATTCAGGGGTGGGCTGGCTCCGGTACCTTTTGTAAGCCCTCTCCTTGTTGCGGACAGCATTAGAACAAGCGTGATTAAACCAAGGCTTTCGTGCATTAGCCAAAGGATATGAGAAAGGAATGTATGCTTCCATGCCCGAAAGTATAACCTCTGTAATGCGCAAGGCACACCCAGATGGCTCCCGGCCATGGAAGCAATAATCATTCCAGGGAAAATCAAAGAAGTACTGCCTGAGGGCCTCCCAATCCGCAGTTCCAAAGTGCCACAGACGACGTTTCTTTGGAGGGTCCGCAGGCCATACTGGAGCGATAGGACAGGTTAAGGTGATAAGGTTGTGATCGGAGGAGCCCAACGGAGAGAAAAGATTAACAGTGTAAGCAGAAGGATTAGTTGTAAGGAAGAGGTCAAGTATGTTGGAACTCTCTCCAAGGCGATCAGGGATACGGGTAGGGTGCTGTACAAGCTGCTCTAGGTCATTAAGGACCTATATATATATATATATATATATATATCTATCTATATCTATATCTATATCTATATCTATATATATATATATATATATATATATATATATATATACTGGAGAGAGAGAGTGTAGATTGTAGAATGGTGATGATGGATGGAGGTATGGCAAAAACTTAACTGCAGGCTGAAAAATGTTGAAAACGAGGACGAGAGAGGAAAAGCTGAGTAAACCGAGATATACTGTTGTCCTTATCGTCATTGTTATCATCGTCAGTCGTCGTTTTTGTTATCGTTTTCTACTTTCACATCATATCATCATCATCATCATCGTTGTCGTCATCGACAACAGGTAAGCTTCGTCTTTACCATAGGCTTCATGTGTTAATTAAGTTACTATACTCTTTTTACTCTATCTTGGCCTAAAATAATCATCTCTCCATCTAGAAATCCGAGTTTTAACAAAAGATAAACTAGAAAGCACTGAGAGAGAGCATACCTCTACCAGTGCCATTACCATTAAAAAGGATCCGGGACCGTATCCATGAAGATATTGTGTGGAATACATAGGATTCGGATCCGCCTCAAAATTTAGTCAATTCTTTTTTGACCCATGGCCCACCCTTCCACCAAATTTCACTGAAATTCATTGAGAACTTTTGGAGATATTGTGTGGAGAAACAGACAAAAATAGGTGAATACACTTTAACTTCGTTGGCGGAGGTAGTAATAGAATATGATGCTAGTCACGAAGAGGTGCTATGGAAACTATGTAGAACCGTGGCACTCTTTTGTTTCTAGCAATGAAATACGTGCATTAAAATGCAAAAGAACGATAATCTCGCCCAAGAGAAGATGAAAGAACTATAACGAATAAGTTGCCTGGTTACTGAGATACAGCCTGCACTTATGGGGCAGATTAAGCGACATGACACTTAGATTCGTAGTCAAAGTGGCATAGAAGCCTTCGGAACACCTTTTCCTCAGCAACTTATTTTGCATATTACCCAGTATCCCTGCTTGTCGTAAAAGGCGACTAAAAGGGTTGGCGGAGGGTTAGTGCCCCTCCCCGGAAAACAACTAACTAAAAAAACAAACAAGAAGCCTCGGACAAGGACTGACCAAACGTTGACGACCAAGGACCGGACAAAGGACAGTGCAATTGGAACTTGGAATGTAAGGGGAGCAAATGATGAGGTGAAAGAAAGAGAGATTGTCCAGGTGCTTGAGGATGCGAAAGTGGATGTATGTGGAATAACTGAAACAAAATGGAGAGGAGAAAGTGTGAGAGAATGGGAGTATGGATGGGGTATATGTGCAGGAGTAGGTGAGAATGAGCGGGCAAAGGAAGGAGTATGTATAGTTGTGAGTAAAAGATGGAAGAGGAGCATAAGACAGTATGGATCAGTTGGATCAAGGATTGTGTGGGTAAAGTTGAAAGTTGGAATACAAATGTGGGCGATTGTGTGTGTGTATGCGCCAACGCAAGATCGTGCTAGAAGAGTAAGAGAAGAGTTCTGGACAAATGTAGAAGTGTGCATGGAAAAGTTTGGAAGGAATGATAGAGTGTTTTTGATTGGTGATATGAATGGTAAAGTTGGGAATGTGAAGGTGGATGGAATAGTTGGTGAGTGGGGTGTGCCTGCTGAGACAGATGAGAATTGGAGTGCGTTAGTGGACATTTGTGCTGGGAGGGGGTTGGTGATAGCCAATACCCTCTTCAGGCATAAAATGATCCACAGGTATACATGGCGAGTGATGAGAAGGGTGGGTGGTGAATTGAGTGAAAGGAAGGCAATGATTGATTATGTGTGTGTGGATGAAAGGATGCGAAGATGTATATTGGATGCAAGAGTTTATAGAGGTTGGGGGAGTGGACTTTCTGACCACTACTTGGTGGTGGCCAGAGTTAAAGTTCAAGTAAGATGGAGGAATAGAAGAAGGGAAAGACGAGAGGAAGGAGTAGTTGCAAGGAGAGTGGAAAGGTTACATGAGGATGAGAAAAAGGCAGAGTATAAGAGAGAAGTGGAGGAACGATTGGGCAAATATGAGTTGGAGCAGATGGGGGATGTGGAAGGTGTGTGTAGAATATTTACAGAAGAAATATGTGCAGCATGTGATGTGGTGTGTGGAAGGAAGAGAAGACGGAGGGGGGTGCAAGGAACAGCGTGGTGGACTGAAGAGGTGAAACGGGCTGTGGCACAAAAGAAGAAATCATACAATGAATGGATGAGAAATAGGGGCGTGGAAGAAGTTGAGAGGCGAAAGAGAGAGTTATATGTAGAAAGAGAGAGGTGAAAAGATTAGTAAGAGAGAGTAAGAAGAGAGTGGATGAGGAATTTGGAAGGAATTTGAGTGTAAAGTGGAGGGACTGTAAGAAAATGTTCTGGAAAGAGGTGAAAAGAGTAAGACAGGGTGGAAGTGAAGTTAGCAGGGGAGTGAAAGATAAAAATGGTAGATTACTAGTGGAGAAGGGAGAAAAAGTGAGCAGATGGAGAGAACACTTTAAGGAATTGTTGAACGTGGGGGATGGAAGTAATGCAAGTATAAGTGGCTGGGGAATGGCTGGAAGAAGGAGGGAGGTGAGAAGACAGGAAGAAATCAGTAGGATAGAAGTTGTGGAAGCAATGAAGAAAGTTAAATCAGGGAAAGCCCCAGGAATTGATGGAGTGTGTGCTGAAATGCTGAAGCATGGGGGAGAGATAGTAGTAGAATGGATGTGGAAGATGTGCAGATTGGCCTGGGAGGAAGGTAGAGTCCCGGAGGATTGGAAGTCAGGTATAATTATTCCCTTGTACAAAGGAAAAGGGGAAAAAGAAGTGTGTGGTAATCATAGGGGCATTTGTCTTCTTAGTATAATAGGAAAAGTATATGGTAGGATACTTATTGACAGAGTTAGAGAAAGAACAGAGAAATTAGTTGGAGAAGAACAGGGAGGCTTTAGGAAGGGAAGAGGTTGTGTAGATCAGATATTCATTCTCAGATCTTTAGTGGAAAAGTTTCTAGAAGGGAAAGAAGTTGTATGCGGCTTTCATGGATTTGGAGAAAGCATATGACGGGGTGGATAGACTAGGATTGTGGAAAGTGTTAAGAATATATGGAATAGATGGGAAGTTGTTGAATGCTGTGAAGAGTATGTACGATGGTGCGAAGGCTGCAGTGCGTGTGGATGGTGAACTAAGTGAATTTTTCTCTTTGAAAGTTGGGTTGAAACAGGGATGTGTCATGTCTCCATGGTTGTTCAATCTGTACATGGATGGGGTAATAAAAGAGGTACAAGGTAGGGTAGTGGATGTTGGAGTGGCCCTGGTGAGAGAGGATAGTGTTTGGAAACTCCCTGTACTGTTGTTTGCAGATGATACCGTGTTGTTGAGTGAAGACGAAGGGGAGCTGCAAGGCTTGGTGGATGAGTTTGAGAGTGTGTAAGAGACGGAATCTAAAGGTGAATGTAGGGAAGAGTAAAGTGTTGGTCTTTGAGAGAGGTGAAGTCAGTGAATGTACAGCGAGGTTGGATGGTGAGGAATTGGAAAATGTGAGTACGTTTAAGTACTTGGGTAGTGTGATGAGTAAGGATGGAGGTTTGGAGGGTGAAGTGCTTGAAAGGGTACAGCAGGGAAGAAAGGTTGCTGGTTCTTTGAAAGCAGTGATAAGAAACAGGGAAGTGAGCATGGAAGTGAAAAAGTTACTACATGACAGTATTGTGATACCAACTCTAACGTACGGAAGTGAAGCTTGGACGTTGTTGGAAGGACACAAGTCAAGAGTGAGAGCCGTGGAAATGAGTTATTTAGAGGAGCCTGTGGAGTCACATGGAGAGACAGGCTGACGAATGAGGATATAAAGGAGCGTTGTGGTGTGGATGTTGATGTGATAGGAAGCGTTATGAGGAACACACTGAGGTGGTTTGGCCATGTGGAGAGGATGGAGGGTCAAAGACTGACGAAGAGAGTGTATGTGAGTGAGGTGGAGGGGGAAAGAGGGAGGGGGAGGCCGAGGATGAGATGGAGAGATGGGGTGGAGAGGTATATGAGAGAGGGGGGTGTGAGCTGGGAGCAGGGGAGTGAAATGGCGGGGGACAGGGCGACTTGGAGGCGATTTGTTTGTGGCCACCCCAAACGGGATTGAGGCGTCTGGCAATAGATAGATAGATAGACACCTTATCATTCCCTTGTATGCTAATTATCGTTCTAATGTTGGCAGAGTTTGTATTAAAAAAAGAGGATATTGAAAGGGTATCTGCTGAATACATTACTAAGGCAGAGGCGTTAAGAAGTCTTCAGTGTCACTTGAAGTACGAGAGAGTATATTATAATTCCGAAGTTATGTTTATGTATGTATGAATTATAATGGCGGGCTTAAATACACCTGAAGTGGACGGGAAGCTCCTTACACAGAGGGATACAGTGATAAACAAGGAGGGTAAAAATTCCACTACAGCGATAGCGGAAGAAAAAGATTCCCGAAAATCCGAAGGGCTTAATGGAAGAGCTTATGAGTGTATTAAAGAAACAGAGGCGATTATGGCGTGAGGGAAGAGGTAATAAAACAAGGAAGGAGAGGCTTGGTTCAGACAGCTTAATGACGGGGGGAAAGTGAGGCGAGAGGAGGGGGGAGGAAGGGGTGGGGAGAGAAAGAAAGAGGGGAGGGAGGGTGTGGGGAGAGGAGAGAAGGAGGAGAGACGAGTAGGCTAGGAGAGAGGAGGAAGAAGGGGAGAAGAAAGGAGGGAATGATGGAGGAATAGGGGAACGAAGGAGAGAAGGGGGGAGAAAGAGGAGTACTGTAGGAGAGAGAAGGGGAGAGGAGAGGAGGAGAGAGAGGGGAGGAGGGGGAGAGGGAAAAGGGAGATAATAGAGGGATAGGAAAGCAGAGGGGAGGACAGAAATATGACGAGAAGAGTGGGGACGAGAGGAGTAGAGAGAGAGGGAGGGGAAAGTGGGGAAAAAGACAAGAGCGAAGGGTTTGGGGAGAGGAGTGGAATGAAGGGAGATGGGGAAAGGAAAGAGGGTAGGACACAGAACAGACACGAGGGAAAAGAGAAAAATATAAAATAGAAGAGGAAGGAGTGGAGGCTAAAAAATGAAAACAGAATGACACGAGAAAGGAGTCAGGAAAGTGACAAAAAATGCAAACAGTAAAAAATAAGAGGGCGGGAAGATGAAGTTAGGTATCTATAAATTCGAGAAGAGAGATTAGAGAGGAGACCAAAAAATAAATGGTGGAGAGGGAAGAGAAAATGTTGGTTTGGGGGCAGAATAAGTAAATGGAGAGAGAGAGAGAGAGAGAGAGAGAGAGAGAGAGAGAGAGAGAGAGAGAGAGAGGATTATGGAGGATTTAGAGTAAGACTAGTAAAGAAAGATAAGAGAGAGGAGAAGAAAAAGAAGAAAGGAAAAGAAAACAAAACAAAGGAATGGAGGAGGGTGGTTTTAGGGCAGGATCGGTGAAGTCAGAGAAAGAAAACAGTATTAAAACACACACACACACACACACACACACACACACACACACACACACACACACACACACACACACACACACTGGAAACTGGAAAATATAAGCAGAAAACGAAGAGGGAAGTGGGGATGAAGGCTTTAAAGCAAGACTTGTGAACCGACAACAGAAAGAGACAAAAATTACAGAGATATGTAAAAAAAATCGAAAAGGGGAAGAGGAGACAGAGAAGAATGAAACAATCGTGCTCAGGGGACGGTCACAGCTTCTCCCACATCAATCCTTGCAAGATTTGGGGTCCTGAGGCTATTGTGGTCCAGTATTGCACAATGAACAGCAGAAGTTCCGTCGCCTCCCCTGTTTTTCTCTCCATTATACGTCGAAAATTAGCATTGCAAATCCACAACAAGCTACACTGAGTTCAATGATCTATCTATCTATCTATCTATCCAGACGCCATAATCCCGTAAGGGGTGGCCATTTGACTCTGAGTTATTTGTTTTACGGAGAGGGGCACTAACCCTCCACCAACCCACTTGTTGACACGTAGGGAGCACGTATAGTTTGGTTATATGGTTACCACCCAGCGTTGTAAATGGTTTCCTGGCTTACAGGAAACCATTTGGCTTGTCACTCAATGTAAAGCCACCTGTAAAGGAAAGAAAAGTAATAAGAAGTGACAGGAAAGATGGGAGAAATAAGAAGAGAGGAGGGCAGGCACAGAAAAAGAATGATAAGGCTAAGGAAGAAGCAGGCAGCACTACTGTACATCAAGTGAGTGGATGATGGTCGCCACCACCTGCCACAAATCTTAGGTCAATTAATTTCATCAATAAATAAAGTCATCAGTAAATAAATTCATCAGCTAATAAAGTCCGAAGCAAATAAAGTCATCACCAGATAAGTCATCAGAAAACAAAATCACCAACAAGTAAAGTCTATAACAACAAAAAGGCAGAACCATAAAAAAAAAATTAGCAGCAGCAAATAAGGCCATCTGCATATAAAGACATCAGCAAATAAGGTTAACATCATATAAAGTCAACAGCAAAGAAAGTCAACAGCAAATAGAGTCATCAGCACAAAGTATGCAACAAATAAAGTCAGCAGCAAATAAAGTTTTCAGCAAATAAAGTTATCACCCAACAAAGTCATCAGCCAATAAATCCATCAGTGTCGGCTGCTGAATAGTCACCGACAAAGGCGACGGCTCTCTCCCTGCCCCATACTGAATCCGAAGCCTATGAAACATTTCGGTGAGGCATTTCATCCAGGCTACTCTGTGGTCCAATAGATGGAGCAGTAATATCTGAAAGGAGGAGGGTTGAGGGGAGGGGGGAATGAGAGGTGGAGTGGAGACTGGAGCTCTGGGTGTAGTATGGGTGCGGGAGGGAGGGTGAAGGCATGGGTGCTGATTTAGTGAATTAGTCAGCGTAGTGGTGGGTGGGGTGTTTGACTGATATGTAATCACATGAAAGATAATAAAAACATGATATGACGATGCAGGTCAGATTAGTGTCAATGACCTACGTAGTAGTGGGTCAAGGTGAGAGTACTAGATTAAGGCTCAGGAGTAGTTTGATGGGCAGATGGGAGGGGCTTGACTGGATAAGGCCGGCGATGTGAGGAGGGAAACATCATACTAGGATCAACACACTTCTAACACAGTCACAAACAGTATCACACTGCTGTATATTTGCGGTATTGATATATAGGGTCACCATGTATTGTTATATATTAAATACCCGATGAATATGAAATTCATATAGGGTCCTGTTATGGAAAAAATGCATAGGTGGTTTGGCAGTAAGTGAACACCAAGTAAATTCATAATTTAATCTTTTTAGCATCGTTTCCGTTATGTCTACAGACGTTTGTCATATCTTTTATATATTTTGTTGTTTCAGATATAGAGGCCATCATGAATTACTGTGAAATCCTACAATCTGCTGAATGACTGTCATGGTTACTACCTATGGATCCTAGGCGTGGCTATGCACCTGAGTTCGTCGCTGACCGAGGGCGCATGGTTGGATTGTGGGAAGGTGGCATGGCAGTGGGACAGATCAGTGAATGACTCAGAGTTTGTTAACACAGTTAGCCGATGGATAAGAAGGTGGCCAGAGGAAGGCCATCTTCTACGTCGTCCTCGTAGGGGTCGCCCATGTGTCACTCACTACCCATGAGGTGATTGACCATATTGTAGAGGCAGTTATGTAGAATCCCAAGACAACCAGGGCCCAACTTGTGCGTCTTGCACAGCTTCTTTGCAACCCTCGCACAGTGCAACGTCGTTTCCAAGAACAGAAGATCCACTGATACATCCCAGGCAAAAAGGAACGTCTCACACAGGGATGGGCGACTCGGCTTTGCTCTGCAGCATCTTGGCACCGATGATGATTCTTGGAAGCATGTAATATTTACAGATGAAAAATCGTGTTCAACTACCGCGCCTGGTGTAAGGCAATGCTGGAGGGCAGTAAATACCCGGTACAGCTCAAGCAATATCGACGAGAGAGCAGCTAGTGGGAGATGTGGCATATCCTTTTGGTGGGATGTGGGCCTACGGCACAGGGGAAAATGTTAGAACAGAGGGACGATTGACGGGGGACGCTTACATTCAGATATTAGAGGAGGTGTTGATACCGTCATTGCCGGCAATGGCACTTCCAGAGCCACAATCAGAATAGTGCGGGATAACAGCCCCATTCATACCAGCAGAGTGATTACACAGTGGTTTGCACAGCATCCTGAAACAGAACTGATTAATCGGCCCACCAAGGGGGCTGATAATTATGAACCCCATCGAAAATCTGTGTGGAATAACGTGTAGATACTGGGGTGTGGGAGAGGACAGAAACTGCGGTGTGACTGAACGACATGCAGTGGAGGAATGGGAATCTATACGACGGTGCCCTGACATCTGTCAGAATCTGGTTGCTTCTATGCCATGGAGGATAAATAAAGTATAATAGATATGCTAGGTGGTTGGTCAAAATTAAATGTAGTATATAAACATGTTGGGAGAGATTGATGTTTGTTGACCAACGTTAATATTATATAATTATGTGACGTAAAAGTATTTATTTAGTTATACTGAGCTATATGTAATATGTAGAGTCCTGTCAGTATATGTTATGTTAATGAAACGTTCGTTGTCTTTCAGATACTCACGGACACTATACAGTACATACCGGTAATGTTGTGTATAACTATGTGGTGGTATGTAGGGATTCATTTGGTTTTATTAAACTATATTTAATATAAAAATTTATGTAAGCGTGTGTGATGGTATTAGTAATTACCTATTATTTTCCAGCATCTGGCGACACACCATACACCATGTTGTGTGCTGTATATGTGACGGAGCGAATTATCTTTGTGATGCGGCTCTTGTTTGTTCTTTAACTTAATAATAGTAGCTACTGTACTGTATAATAGCCATCAGTGCGAATATAACAATACACTAATCATACCACAACCCTTTGACAAACGTGGGAATACAATAATTATACAATTTGTTGCTGGGGCACTCAAATTATCAAGCATACACCAACGGTAGCTCAGTCGGTAGAGAAGTGGCCTGCAGTCCTACCGGACCAAGGTTCAAATCCCGCTGGGGCAGGGAACAGTTTAAGGATTTGAATTTAAGAAAATCAGACTTTACCAATCTACCAGAAAACCCGCCGACATGTCATAAAAATACCTTCGCTAATACCAATACACCAGCCCTGTATGAGACAGTCCTAGCATGTATTCAATATGGACGGTGGGTGTTAGCGCCGAAGTGGTGACATGTAGATAGGTGTATAGCATGCAGGAGGACTACTGGGCCTTGAGAGCAGGCTGTGAAGCCTATGCCCAGAGTCGGACACATAAAAAAAAAATATATAAACATTATATACAATAATTATGTATCCATCTATCTATCTACTTATCTTTCTCTCTCCATCTATCCATTTATTGTTTATTGTTGGATGGAGAGCTCACCATCCACGCACTCAATGTAGTGCGCTCTCGGGTGGCTGCCCTTTCCTTTCTTCCTTCCTTCTTTCTTTCTTTCTTTCCTTACTTCCTCTTTTGTCATTCTTTCCTTCATTCTTTCCTCTTCCTTCTGTCTCCAGGTGACTACACTGAATGACAAGTCAAATGGTTTTCTTGTACGCCAGGAAACCATTTATTACGCTGGATGGTAACCATATAGCCAAATTGTGGCGCCTGGTGGTTTAGTGGGTAAATGAGGCGCTCCAATATGATTGAGCCTGTGTCGGTCCACATCCAAGAGATGGTTGGGGTTTATTACTCACATAATGTCACTCAGGGATGAGTGAGGCTGGTCACTCTCATCCTCAATGTCAGGACCAACTTGCCTAGCCCCGGGCTTCTACACTTCTCGTGGGGCAACACAGGTTTAGATGATGGGTGGATGGATGGATGTTGATACGTCTCTGAGAGTTCCACCTTCCACCTCTCCGCCCTCCCTCCCTTCTCCCTTCAGACTTTCCTGCGCGCTCCATCTCTTGGAGCACACCGTACCTTGAATGAAATGCTTCACCGAATCGTTTCATAGGCTTCGGATTCAGTATGGGGCTGGGAGAGAGCCGTCGCTTTTGTTGGTGACTGTGCATTACCCACACACATTCTAGAAATCCATGGAGTGAAAACAAGGAAACAGTGACAGGACTTTTTATGTTAGCTGTACATTTAAGGGTAGATGGCCAGCATGCCTACGTGATGGCATTATGCGATCAGAAATTCATCAGTAACTCATGGCAATGGAGCTTAATGTCATCACCCCACCAGTAATGTTCTATCCATTAGAGTACCAGCTGCAGCGGTGTCCTATAGATATTAATTACGCTCTAATGGACGTAATCATCCAGCCTTAAGTTCCTCGACTAAACTAATTAAATAACTTAGGGGCAAGGGATCCCCCCCCCCTCTCTCTCTCTCTCTCTCTCTCTCTCAGGAAATGTGGTGCTGGAGAGGGATATGGTCACGTGGTGACAACGATATAAACAGCTGGTTATACAAGTGTCCCTCAACTTCCTCCCTATCCCATGAAAGGAGGATGGTGGACTTCAGGAGAACAACAACTTAAAGAGAGTCTGCAGTCCACTGGGTTCACGTTTAGATGATCCTGGAGCCATCACCACTACCACCGCATTTTTTTTTTTTCTAGGCTTTGAGGATGGATGCTGAAGGCGAAGCAGAAAAACACAGAATATAAAATGGAAGCTGTGATTGCTGTGAATATACAGTGGTTTCGGCCTGACATGGACCCTCCTTAGATGGGTAATGTCAGGCCAAACTTACACTCTCTTCAAAGTGACTAGTATATGAGTCCCCTGCAGCTACACCCCCAAACAGCCAATGCCACATCCACTTATAATTCCCCAGACACCTGTTCCTGCAGTGACCAATCTTCCACCTGAACCTCTTTTTCTCAATTAATCTTGTTTTCCATTATCGACTTGTTTTTAAGATGTACCTATTTTCCTTCATGGGCATAATAATTTTCCCCTGTGTACCTGTTTTAATCATATACTTATTTTTCTATTAACTTTTTTCCCCAGTAGACAGATGGATATAAATATGAGAGGGAGAGAGAGAGAGAGAGAGAGAGAGAGAGAGAGAGAGGAGAGAGAATGAACTCCAGATTGAATGGTATAGATTACAACTCAGTTCTAGCTTTAATTCTTATATTCTTTGATCTCTAGCCCTACTCCTCCCACGCCACCATGTTCAACCAGCACCACCAGACTGCAGAACAGTCCTAGGTTTTGCAGTAGGCCAGTCACGTGCCTCTTAAAGTCATGAGAGGCTGGGGACCGCGCCTTCAGCTGTTTGATTCTCAGCGTGATTGTGTGTGTGTGTGTGTGTGTGTGTGTGTGTGTGTGTGTGTGTGTGTGTGTGTGAGAGAGAGAGAGAGAGAGAGAGAGAGATTTAGACAGTACTGGAATATGTGAAAGAAAATCACAAAAGATGACGAAGATATTCTGAGCGTGAAATGATTGAAAATGAGAGTGACTGTGAGAGAGAGAGAGAGAGAGAGTGAGATGCAGTGAGTGAGAGAGTGAGAAAGAGAATTTTAGAGCAAAGTTAAAGTCAGAGAGTGAGATAGTTCTAAGGAGGGGAAATTGGAGATAAAGACGAGAGTTTCATGAGAGGAAAGAAGTGGAGGAGGAATAAAGATGGAATGAAAAAGGAGGGAGAATCGGAAGGGTGAAAAAGAAGGGAGAACAAAAGGGGTGAGAAAGATGGGAGAATAAGAGGGGTGAGAAAGAAGGGTGAGAAAGAGGGGTGAAAAAGAGAGAATAAGAGAGGCGAGAAAGCAGGGAGAATAAGAGGGGTGAGAAAGAAGGGAGCTTAGGAAGGGTGAGAAAGGAGAGAGAATAGGAGGGGTGAGAAAAAGGGAGACTAAGAGTGGTGAGGATAAAAGAGAACGTAAGAGAGATGAGAAAGAAGGGAGAATAAGATGGATGAAAAAGAAGGGAGAATAAGAGGGATGAGAAAGAAGGGAGAATAAGAGGGATGAGAAAGCAGGGAGAGGGTGGGCGAGGCAGGGAGAGGGTGGGTAAAGCAGGGAGACGAGGTGAGACATGGGCCCATATTCTCGTCCGTTGATGATATTCCCAAACACCTTTTCCTAAGCAGCTTATTTTGTTTATTCTACGTTATTCTTCTCTTCTGTATTGCATAAATCTTTTTAATATCGCCATATTCTGCATCAATAACTTACAAAAATAAAATAACAGGACATATCTAAAAATAAATCGCAAAGGAAGAGGTGTTAGGGAGTTCCCTCAACACACAAGCCAAAGCGTGAATGGAAGTAGGGCTGTTAGTAGGTAGGCAGAGAGAAATGTAGAGAAAAGTAGTAGGAACGAATAAGTATAAGTGGAAAGGAGAGTTTTGTAAGATACGTGGGGAGAGGGGAAGGGTAAGGAAGGGGAGGGGAAGGGAAAGGAAGGGGAGGGGAAGGAGAGGCAGAGTGAAGGTTTGAAGGAAAGGAATGGGGTGGGAAGAAGGAAAGGTGGGTTAACGACAGGGAGAAGGGAATGTGAGAAATGAAGGGAGGAATGAGAGGAGAGATGGAAAGGTGAGACATGGAGGCGAAAGTGAGAAATGAAAGAAGAGAAAGGAAAGTGAGAAATAAAAGGGAAGAAGGGAAGGTGAGAAATGGTGAGAGAAAATTGAAAGAGAAGTAGAAAGACAGAGAGAAGTAAGTAGAAGCCTAAGATGGAAAGGAAAGTGAAGGAAGGAGGGGTGAAGGGTTAGTAACTGGATTGGAGAGCAGACGGACACAGGAGAAAGGAAGTAAGCGTATCGGCGATGTTGGGAGAAGCAAAGAAAGGCATGAAGAGAAAGGAAATGTTAAGGTAAACAGGCTGGTATGGACGAGAGCGTAAGTGAGGTAGGGAGAGGTTAGAAGAGGAAGGGAGAAGTTAGAAGAGGAAAGGAGAGGTTAGAAGAGAAAAGGAAAGGTAAAAGCAAGAGGCAGAGAGGGGTAGAGTGAGGCCAAAAGAGGCAGGGTGGGGCAGGTGGAGTAGAGAAGGGAAGGAGGGAGAAGAGGAAAGGAGAGGCAGGATAAGGAGGAAAAAAGAGGCAGGGAGAAGATGAAAGAAGAAGCAGGGAGAGGAGGAAAATAAAAGCAGGGAGAGGAGGAAAGGAAAGGCAGGAAGAGGTGGGAAAGAAGAGGCAGGGAGAGAAGGAAAGGAGAAACAGAAAGAGGGGAAAAGGAGAGGCATGGAAAGGAGGAAAGTAAAGGCAAGAAGAGTTGGAAAGGAGAGGCAGGGACAGGAAGAAACGAAAGGAAGGGAGAGGCAGGGAGAATCAGCAAGGGTGGGCTGGGTTAAGGTGGGCAGGGAGAGTAAGTGGATGGGGTGCTGTTAGTTCACTTTATGTCTACGATCTTCAGGACCACTTACTTATGGGTGCTGCGTGAACTGAGTGCCAGTGTGTGTGTGTGTGTGTGTGTGTGTGTGTGTGTGTGTGTGAGAGAGAGAGAGAGAGAGAGAGAGATTCTTAAGTATTCTCCAAAGGTATCGTGGAGCTCTGTATATTTGGCTATCTGTAATAATTAGACTGATATTAGGCTATTTTAGAGTTACCAGTAACGTTATCATCATCATCATCATCATCATCATCATCATCATCATCATCATCATCATCATTGTCATCATCATCTTTAACACTGTCAGCATCGTTATTACTGTCATCCTGATCATTACCACTATCATATTTCATTACTTTCACCATTCGACTTACTGCTATCATTATCAATCTCAGTGCTACTAATCTCGTACCTATCATCATCGTCACAGTCTCCATCGTCATCGTTGTCCTCCTCCTCGTCATAGTAAATATCAGCATCAGGATCTACATCGACATCACAATCAGCATCAGCACTGAGTTATTCCAGTCAGTGCAGATCGCTTTAGATGATGAAGGAGTACTTGACTTACGAAAACCAACCCTATAGGTGCAGTTAGTTTTGAGATTTGATAGTTCAGGTCTTTCAAGCTGTTTTTTTTTTTTTTTTTTTTTTTGTCAGAGCCATTCAGATCAGCACAGTTAGTTTCAGGTCAGAAGTATGATATAATCGGCTTATTGGTGCAATGTGTGTGTGTGTGTGTGTGTGTGTGTGTGTGTGTTTTATAGATAAGTCAGAACAGGATGGTTTTGGTGAGGGAGAAAAGTAAGTAGGATGAGCTGAGTTCATAGTGTGGTTGCTGGAGCACAATGAGGGAAGTACCTCCTTTAAAGACAGGCTTGTTGGTCGAATGGGAGTCAGAGGAGCCGTTACTCTGACAATCACCACACCAGAGCATAGATGTGAGGAAAGGGCTGAGTGGGATGAGTTCGGATGGTAGTGGGTTGAAAGCCCAACTAAGGGAAGTGTACCTTGTGAAGCTGGGTGTTCTCGGGGACCAGTAAGGTGCAAGTTGAAGGTTGGATTGCAGTGAGATGGATAAGATGGGCAGAAATAAGTGGAAGTAATGAGTGGAGTTGGATGAGACTTTAATGCGGTGGGTGGTAAAGCAGAGTGAGACAACACTCTCTGTGAAAATAAGTGCTGTATGAAAGGTGGCATTAATGATAGGAACTTCAAGTCACCTGTGGGGCAGGGGGGAAGGTAGGGAAAAAAATGCTAGAGTGGTTGGGGAGAGGTGGATGGGATGAGCGAGGATGGGGGCGGGTATTGTGGTAGGATGGGGTAATACACCCTGTGAAAATGAGTGCTATTAATTGTCCAAGTGTATCACACCGATATCTTATTGTAAAACTTTCTCCAGAACAACAGCAACAACAACAACAACAACAACAACAGCGGCAGCAGCAGCGGCGGCATCAGGAGCAGCAGCAGCAAAATTACGTACACCCAGATCCCATTTTTCCTGACGTCTTACAAAACACAAAAGTACACTAATAATAATGATAATAATAATCTAGCTATCTATCTATTGCCAGACGCCCTAATCCCGCAAAGGGTGGCCGCAGACAAAACGCCTCCAAGTCGCTATGTCACCAAAAAATTTACTGCCCTCCTCCTAACTCACTCCCCCCTCCCTCATAAACGTCACAACTCCATCCCTCCACCTCATCCTCTGTCTCCCCCTCCCTCTCCCTCCCTCCAAATCACCTACATACACCCTCTTAGTCAGTCTTTCAATGACAATAACAATCATGCTGGGAAAACCATTTCAGTTTACCTTTACGGTTTATTCACGCTTTTTGCAGATTACCTAATTATTCTTAACGATGATCCCTCACACAAATAGGATTAATGAAGACTGTATTTAACCCACAAGGTGCGACGTTTCCTAAGGTGTTTCCTAAGGTTAAAATCATCTAAGGGCATCTATCTCTTTATAGCCAGACGCCTTAACCCCGTAGGGGTTGGCCACAAACAAATCGCCTCTATGGAACCCTGTCCCTTGCCATTTCGCTGCCCTCTTCCCAACTTACACCCCCCTCTCTCATGTACCTCTTTATCCCATCCCTCCATTTTATCCTCGGTCTCCCCCTCCCTCTCCCCCCTCCACTTCACTCACGCACACTCTCCTAGTTGGTCTCTCACTCTCCATCCTCTCCACATGGCCAAACCACCTCAGTGCATTCTCTCCTAACGCTTTCTGTCGCATCCACATCCACACCACAACGCTCTTTCACTTTCTCATTTGTCAGTCTGTCTCTCCATTCAGTTCCACATGTTCCTCTCAGATAACTCGTTTCCACTGCTCTCACTCTAGACTTGTGTCCTAATAAGGATCAAGCTTCACTTCACACGTTAGAGTAGGAATCACAATACTGTCATGCAGCGACTTTTTTACTTCCATGCTGACTTCCCTTTTTCTTATCACTGCTTTCAAGGAACCAGCAATTTTCCTTCCCTGCTATACACTTTCAAGCACTTCATCCTCCAGACTTCCACATTACTTATCACACTGTCTATATCTGCCATCTGAGGATAGCAATAATGTTACCAAATATATCTCATCGGCGTAAAAAAAAATTTATAACAGCATTTCATTAATCTAAAAAAAAAAAAAAAAGTACGAAAGACCCCCAGGGAAACACACACAAATCATGGTAAACTAGATCATCCCTTCTGATCTCTAACCTTACCCAACCCAAACCAACCCAAACCAAACCCACTCTAACCCATTCCAGTCCTACCCAACCCAAACTAACCAAATCTACACTTAACCTAACGTAACACAAGACACACGAATCACAGTAATAACTCATTCTTACTCCGGCGTTGCTCAAAAACAGTCTGCCCCTTCGACCCCCTCTCCCTCTCAGCTAAATCAGCCTTTTTAAGTTAAATTTAATAATCTGATACCAGGAACAAACTATCTAGGTTGCGATTAAGGAACCTCCAGCACTCAGTGCATTCTAAACAAGGCCCTCTTCCTTTATGTCTTCCTCCTCTCCATTCCCACTCTCTCACTCCTCCTCTTCTCCTCCATTCCCCTCCCCCCTTCCCCGGTACCATGGCCTAGGGAGGTATTCATAAACTTGCCTAGGCCCAAGTTGTGTTTAAGTTTGCTTGTTTATACTTTGACCCTCACTCATGCACCCACTAAACACTGCACAGCCAAAGTAATTTGAATAGTAAAGTGAAAACTAAGCATTGAATGATTCTTTATAATATTCAGCTGCTACGGAGGCTTATTTACAGTAGAAAGCTCGTGGGATCTCTTCATAAATACGGCCCCCGAGCGACTGTGATGCTATTAGCCGTTCAACTTGGCAAAGGGAGGTGGAGGGAGGAGGAAGGGTCGGGTTGAGGCAAGTTACTCCCGCTAACTCAGCCCAGTGTCACAAGTTAGGCTCACACGGCGCCATCAGACAGGCCCGGCACAGAGTTACACACGCCATAGGTACAAGTTACTCTCTAATTGCGTATGGGCTGCGACAAGGCGTATGGAGGATTGTACTTTGATTCGTTCACCTTTACTCGTTCGCCTTTACTAAGTAGATATTTTTTGCCCTTTTCCAGCTTATTTCTCTTAGTAAAGCTAAGGATCTTTATTTTATCCATAACACTGCTTCGTGACCATATTCCATGCTGCTTTTACCCTAACTGGCTCAGATTTTCGTGTTCTTTTGCTGCTCATATCATGCAGGTCAGTGAAAGAAAAAGACAGTGTTACTGCTCTACATCCTATCCATAAATCTTCTCCACAATTAGCATCATATTCTAGTGTTAATCTCTAGTTACAATAACTCAGTATTGAAGATAGAAAGACTGCAGTTTTAGGCCAGGTTAGAGTAAAAGGAGTATAGTGTCAACATCGTGTGATAGCTCTGCATTCAAGATGGGCAGGTGGGAGGGACTGACCAAATTAAGGTGGACGGAGTAAAATACAGGTGTTCTTGGCGTTGACAGAAATAGAATAAAGTTAATCTGAGCATGAGATTGTTCTTGTTGACACTATACTATATACACTTTAACTTGGCCTAAAACTGCCATCTCCCCCTATTGAATGGTGAACAGTAACAAGAGATTAACACTGGAATATGATGCTATTCACGAAGAAGTTCCATGGAAATGATGTGGAGCCATTGCAGTCTTTTTTATTTCCGGCCACTGAGTAAAGTAAAATCAGCCGCAAAAGGACGAAAATCCGTGTCAAATTAAAGTGAATGAACCATACTATCACCCTCAGGCTCCTTTACTTTACCTCCGGAATATAACGGTATACATACCTTCTTATGACTATAATATTTAACAATACCAGTTACACACAACAGACTACCCAGACACTTAGCCCTTACGCTCGTTAAACCTTCAATGATTAGAATAACTCTTGTTGTAATGTCATGTAACCCCAGTAGATTCTAATCAGCTGAGAGTGAGTCGTAGGAGCTGAGAGTTTTAATGTACAATCAGGGACAAAAGTCGTGTCGTGAAATTTGGTGAAAGCAGTTGAAAAGCTAAAGTTTTGGTGCGCTCTGCTTAGTTTAGTGTTATACGGACGGTTGGTGGCACTGGCATGACACGCCATTTGCCCCAGGTGATGAACCTGTGGATGCAAGTATATTTTTGGTAGGATATATATATATATATATATATATATATATATATATATATATATATATATATATATCTATCTATATATATATTCCTACTGCTGCCTTTTACTTCATCAAATGAACAGTTTCTCACGTGTTCTCTTATTTTTATTTATTTGTTTTTTTAAATAACAGAACGGAGGAAGGAAAAACAAATGGGGAAAAAAATAATCCATACACCAGATTACTGGTGTAATCTTGAACAGTTGTGGGTTGAAATTTGGAGGAAAACAACTCTGGGGAAGCGGGTTCCAGAGAGATGCAGTTCGGGGAATGAAAGAATTCTGATAGGCAGAAGTTCTGCAATATGGTTGAGTGACATTCCAGTCATGAGCGCTACCAGATGCCCGTGTAGCACGAGGGAAGGCATGGAGAGGTGGACGCAACTTCGTCTGAGCATTTGCCAAAAAAATATCTGTAAAATAATGCAAGGGAGGCAACATTCCTTCTTACTTGCAGGGGAGGTAGTTTTTATGTAATGGCAGGGTTGTTAATGATTCTAACAGCTTTATTCTGAATTTTGTCTAGTTGTCTTAATGCAACCTCTCCACAACCATTCCACAAGGATGAGCAATATTCAAGCTGAGAGCGCACATGACTCCTATAAATTATAGCTAACTGCTCATCGGCGAAGAAGTTACGGACTCTGTACAATAATCCAAGTTTCTTTGAGGCGGCTTTATCAAGTGATCTGACATGAGAGGTCCAGCTGAGGGCACTGTTAAGTGAGACACCAAGAATTTCAATACTTTTGGGGATGGGAATATTAGTAGCACCGAAGGTAATGTACGAATCTGGCAATATCTGTCTATTAGTAAACTGTATATATTTAGTTTTACTAGCATTAAAAGAGACAAGGTTGTTTTGTCCCCATTTACTGATTGTAGCTAGATCTTGATTTATGGAGATGGCTGTACTGAGTTGAGAGGCAGAGATATTAGACTTTGTAAATGGATGTCTGAGTGTGAATGAACTATGTAGTGTTGAGTCATCTGCATATGAGTGAACGGGATTGTGAGTGACAGATAAGAGATCATTAATATGAACCAGAAATAGGGTTGGCGCCAGAACTGATCCCTGCGGCACGCCGGCGTTAATTGAGTGGAAATTCGAATATACATCATCTACTTTTACTCTTATTTTCCTGTCACTAAGATAAGAAGAAATCAAAGGAACAAAAGACGTTAGTCCATAGCAAGGGAGTTTGGACAGCAGGGAACGGTGCCATACTCTGTCGAAAGCTTTAGAGATATCAAGAGCTACTGCATGAGTTTCTCCAAAAAGATCAATTGATTGATGGATGGTATGAGTTAAGAGGTTGAGTATGTCAATGGTGGATCTTTCGTGGCGAAAACCGTATTGTCTATCACTAATTAAGTTGTTGGATTCAAGATGTTTAACAATATGCTTATTAATTAAAGTTTCAAATACCTTACCAAGAGAAGATGTGACAGCTATTGGTCTGTAATTGGAGGGGTCAGACGAACTTCCTTTCTTCGGAACTGGGTGGATATTGGCTTCTTTCCATGAATTTGGGAATAAAGAAGTACGTATGCATAGTCTGCATAATTTGGCCAGGACAGAGGCAAGTTCAGGGGAACACTTTTTCAAAACAATTGGCGGAATTCCATCTGGGCCTGGAGCTTTGTTGGTAGGTAAAATGTCTAGGATGGATTTTACGAATCTTGTCTGTATTTTAAGTGGGGCAATTTCGGGAGAATCAAGTTCCAGCACTGAGACATTCTGGCTGGTATCATCTATGGTAGAGTTTCTTGCAAAGGTACTAGAAAAGATATCTGCTTTCCCACGTGGGTCATTTGTAATATTGCCATCTGAAGATTTTAATGGGGGAATGGAAAATGACTTGTTAAAGTTATTATTGAAAGAATTAAGAAATGACCAGAATATTCTATTGTCATTAGGGTTGTTAAGTAGTTTTGATGCTTGCTTTTGAAGAAAGTTTGATTTAGATAGATTTAATACAGCTTTTGCATGATTTCTAGCAATTTTAAATTGGGGGAGTGATTCAGATGTTATTTACTGTCATGTCAGCAACACTACAGTTCAGTTAGTTAAAGAAAACTTTCCAGAAGTCAGTTCTTTATTCAATTAACTTCTACTTAGCTAAAGTTGATAATTATGAGCTCTGCCATTGTGTCAACGTGATAAAAGAAATTGTCCAAGTTATTTTACATTTGAGGATATTGGGGAGGCGGTGGCTGAATTGGTAGAGAGGCAGCCTGCAGTCTTAATGGACCCAGGATCGAATCCCGGCTGGGGCAGGGAACAGTTTAAGGATTTGAATTTCCTAAAAAGGCAGACTTTCCTGATCTACCAGGTGACCCGCCGACATGTCGTAAAAATACCCCCGCTAATACCAATACACCAGTCCTGTATGAGACAGCCCTAGCATGTATTCAATATGGACGGTGGGTGTTAGCGCCGAAGTGGTGACATGTGGAGGTGTAGGAGGACTACTGGGCCTTGGGATAGGTGACTGCCCCCAAGAAATAGGCCCTGAGCCTTTGCCCAGAGTCGGACACGTAAAAAAAAAAAAAAAAAAGTTACTGTATAATCATAGTCGAATGTTTTATTATGAACGGCGAAAGGAAACCACAGGCTGGAGTTCGAACACATAACCCAGAAGACCGAAGTCTACTCACAATTGTTTGTGTGCTTCATGTTAGGTGTAATTCGTCTCCTACGGCGTAAGCACTGCTTGCAGGTGTTGCCTTCCATCGTGATTATTTCCTGGTCCTGCAGTCGTGTGGTAACACAAGGACGACCTCAACGATGACCGATTTCCCTCGTGCCTTCCTCCCAAAACTGCCCAATCCACCTTTCTTCGACTGTGCTTGCACCGAATGTTTGCGCTGTTTGGGATTCTCTTCCCCTAAATAAAGGTAGAATATGCATGTCACCTCTCGTCTCCATATAGTAGTTGGATGCTTGTTGATTTCTGCATCATATCAAGGTATATACTTGAAATTTTGTGCTACGATGTAAGATGTAACGTCCAGACGATCATCGTCTGGCCGAATATGGTTCACATTTCGTCCCCCGGACGCAGCATTTCTCGCGAATCGATGCTATGGCTTCGGAATTTCCTACGTTCATTCATACCATTATTCCATCAGCAATAGATATGAAGCTTGAGGAAGTTGGGCTAGCCAACCACGAATATGTAGCAGTGGTAGAGCTCTCATAGTGTTTCAAGTGTTTCATTTAATCTGCGGACAAAACAACGACACAGCTTTTGCCTTTGATCGTACAAGCAATTTGAATAATAAAGAGAAAGTTTTCTTCTAGTAGTTTATCACTAACCATATTGTTCTCGCATTCATAACATCTACTTCCACAAACATCACTGTAACATATAAAACTTCCTTTACTCCCTATCTATCCATGACCTGGGCTGGCGGTGGTATAATGAGAAGCGTACAGAGGTCGCAGATGAAAATTCTTAGGTTCGAATCCCAGACGGGCCATTACATCTTTGGGCGAGGTCTTTATCTCAACCTCTCCCTACCAAAAGCTGAAAAATATTCCTTAGGTGGGATTTTCAAAAGCATTTACGATGGATCTTCTGTTGGACATGGAGCAGGCTTTTGAAGGATAGTCAGCAACATTAGACTCATTCCCTGTCTTGAGCTTCTTCGTCAAAAACAGTCCCTGGTTACGAAAGGGACACTGTTATCGCTGTTATCTATTTGGGATGGAAAGACAAACCAAAAAAGAAAAAGAAAACAAAACAAAACAAAAAAGAAAATAAAGAGCAGAAACTTTCCGTGTCTCTAGTTCTTCCTGTAAAACAGATCATGGTTACGAGAAGGAATCAATAGTAAAAATGTCTAAAAATCCCGCCCCTGGATTTTAAATATGGCAATTGTGAGTCATCGTTTAAAAGAAAATTGAGACGTGGAAAACTTTTATGCCTGTTGCAGTAAGGGTTGTGCAATAAATCGGATTTCTTCTTTGCCTTTTCCTTCTTCCACGACTTGTGTCTAACCTATGCTTTATCGAATTTATTTTTAGGTTGATTATTCTCGTATCATGCTCATTTTTTTTTAACCTTCTTTTTCCACACACACAAACACACACACACACACACACACACACACACACACACACACACACACACACACACACACACACCACACACACACACCCCACCCCCACCCCCACACACAAATCCTTACCACATTTTGCTTAATTCACCCATCAATCCATCAGTAACTGCAGCTCCATAACATCAGAATAACTCTCACTCTGACAAAGACATCTTACCCGTAACCAGCCCAAACATAAATTAAAATCTGGGGCAATTTTTCCGCAACACACAGTCATATATATACCTCTATCTCTCGTGTAGGAATGGCAACAAGCTGTAATTACCCAGCTCTGTCTGTATCGACCTATGCCTCATTTCCTTTAATATGCCATTGACTCTGTGCATGGCAGGTGCAATATATGGCCCACCTTACGTATACACTTAACTCCCATAAGAACGGTAAAGGACTTATGAATTTCCCCTTACGCCCAAGCCAAGAGAGGGCGAGAGAGAGCGAGGGGGCCGAGTGAGTGATGAAGTTGCTATTTACGTGCAAATTTCACTCGGCCCCAGGCGGTAACTTGTCCAATAAATTCTGATAAGCCCTCCATTTTGAAGCTATTGGTGAGAAATTCTTTTATCTTTTGTTGAATTTTGTACTGGTGTGTCTTGGTCTGGCGTTCTGTCTTTGTAGTTTTGATTGTCTGCATTTCTGTCTTTCAATTGCTCTGTCTGTCTGTCTGACTCTCTCTCTCTCTCTCTCTCTCTCTCTCTCTCTCTCTCTCTCTCTCACACACACACACACACACACACACACACACACACACACACACACACACACAAATACATCCCTTCTCTTGTTCCTACATCAACATTTATCTCCATATCTTTCCCCCTCCTTCCCCCCCTTCCCTCGTCTTTCATCATACTGCTTCTTCACACCTCCTTTATTAATTTCTCTTCCCCTCTCCTTCCTGTCCTATTTCCAGTCATTCCACTCTTTTCCTTCCTTCCCTTTCCTTCTTGCTTTCCCAAGTTTCCTTTCTCGCTCAACTTCCTTACACTTCCCCTTTCCTTCCTTCCTTCAATTCTCTCTCTCTCTCTCTCTCTCTCTTTCGTTTCTGCCTCTCTTACAATATTCTCATTCCTTCATATTTTCCTCGCCTTTCACGTGACACTCCTCCCTCTCTCTCTTCTCCAATTCCACCTTTCCTTTTTTTTCTTCTTTCATCAATGGATATTTTCCCTCCATTTTCTTTGTTTTTTTCTTACAGTCAAGACACCATACATCGCCTGTATCCATACTTTTCTTTCCACTCTCCTTTTTATCTGCTTGCTCGAGTCCAACTTTTCCTCATCTCCTTCCTCTCGCCTCTCCCTGAGTTCACCTTACCCTGTCTTTCAGTTCTCCCTTTTTTCCTCTCTTCCTCTTCTTCATCGATAATTTCCTCCACACTCTTCCAATATTCCCCTACCTCCTCTCTCGATAATCACTAACCCTTCTCTTTCTCTCAAAGAATTCTTCCTACCCCTGTTTTTTCTTGATACCTTCCTTCCCCTCCCTTTCTTTCCCTTACATCCATTCTTCTTTCCACTCTGCTCACCGATATTCCCCTCCCCTCTCTTGCATTTCTTCCCGTTTCGCCTGCCTCCCCCCCCCCTCTCTCTCTCTCTCTTCCAGTATTGCCTATATACACCCTCCCATCTCTTTTCTCGATGCCCCGTTTCTCCTTCTTTTATCTCCATTACATTTATTCGCCTTTACTCTTTTATAAATGTCCTCTTTCCTTTCCCTTCTTCGATTACAACATTCTCTCTTCCTCTGCTTCTTATATAGGCTACTTCTTTCTTCTTTTCCATTACATCAAGGGAAGTATTCTTGTGAGGTTAGGAAGCTTACTAACACCTCCTCCTTACTGGTTTATTTCTGATTCTGCTCCATTACAATATTCTTGTCTGTTATTTGTACAGTCTATGTCGGTATTAAAAAAACATAAGAAGCAAAAGAGAGGATGTTAATGGGTAGTTTGGATAATAAATCGCTATGGAAGATACGATACGAGCCCTATTTCTCTTCTCATTTGTTCGATATTATATTTCTCTTCTTTTCGATTTCTTCAACCTTCTCCTTCCCTTCTCTTTCAGTTTCACCTCTTTCTATTTCTCCTTTCTTCTCTCAGTTTTTCTTCCCTCATTTTCTTTGCTTTCTCTAAATTCTCCTTTCTTCCATCTCCACTCTCCTCTCCCGATACTCTCATTCTCTTCTCATCCAGTCCTCTTGCTTTTCCTTCCCTTCTGCTTTTTTATAGTCTATCCTTTCACACCCTTTTTTTCTTTCTGCCTTCTCGATAATTTCTTTCCCTTCTGTTTTATTTCTTTTCCTTCCTCTCATTTTCATTCTTCGCTCTTCCAGGTTTTCCTTCTCATTCCACCCTCCTCACTTAGTTCTTTCCATCCCCATTCATCCAGTTTTCCAATCTTTTTTTCTTCCTTTCCAGAGATTCTTCTTACATGCTCACTTGATTCCCCCACCTCTTCCTTTCTCTGTGATTCCTTGATTCTCTCCTGCCTTCCTCTTTCCTCATCTATTCCCTCTCTAGATTCCTTCCTCCCTCTTTCAATTTTCCTTGCGCCTTTTTTTCCATCATGCCCCACTTCTCTTACATGTCATAAATCTTTGCGCTGCATCAAATGCACAAACCAATTTCTCTCAGCCAGATATACGGCGTTATCAAGGAGGGCTGAGACGGGGTGACAGATACGAAACCTTCCGAAAAAATGTTTTATGAGGAAGGTGATAATTTGTAGAAGATGCTGAGGATCAAGCCTCCATCCTCCTTTATTTTTGTGATTATTTTTGCAGCCATCACCAAAATTTCGCCAATATTCTCTGCTAGCTGTGAAAATGGAAGGTATTACATGAACCATTATTTTATGTTAGAGCAATATGAAGCACTAACACAACAGAGTTTGTGACGCAAGGGTACATTTCTTTACCAGCTGTGAAAACATATTACATGAACCACTGTTTTATCGTTTTTATGTGAGAGATGTGAAACGCAACAACAAAAGAGTATGTGACGCAAGGATACTGTCATTTTCGCGGAGGTATGAGAAATAGGGAAGGCTGGCACAGAAATATCCGCCAACTTTGCCCAAGGGTGTATATGATGAAGGTAAATTATGCCAGGTTTCTCTGTATCGTTGCTGACTGCACTCTGTTATGTGGGATGCAGGCTAATCAGATCTTTTAACTAATGTGCTTGATATGTGCCCTTGAAAAGTTGGGGTTACCTTTCGCTTCGGCTCAGTGTGTGTGTGTGTGTGTGTGTGTGTGTGTGTGTGTGTGTGTGTGTGTGTGTGTGTGTGTGTGTGTGTGTTTCGGCCTTCATTGTCTATGTAGTGACATAATTATGGTGTGTGATAGCATCTGTCATATATAACTCAAATGTCGAAAGATAAAGAATCCAGCACCTACGAACGTTCGAGAAATTGGCAGAGAGAGAGAGAGAGAGAGATGAGAATGCAATCTCCCTCACCTCAGTACTTTAGGTATAAGAAAGTGAAGTCGATATTTATAGCTATTTGAGGGACGGCGAACGCTTTCTCGAGGCTTCTGCATAGGAATATTTTTGAGGGTGATTCTTCGCTCCTTGCCCAGAGCCAGAGAAACAAGAATCACACACACACACACACACACACACACACACACACACACACACACACACACGCAAAGGAATATTACAGGTGAATACAGGACACGAAAATTATGAGTTACAGGAATAAAAAATAATGTCTTCAAAAGGTAAATTATTTCTACCCCCATTATCGCCCATCATACGACTCATGTCTTCAAAAGGTGTAGTTGATGCTCTTCTTGCCCACAACACTCAGCACCGTCTTAACCCTTGCCTCATGCTCAGTTTCGCCTATCCTCACCTCTCTCTCTCTCTTTCTCTCTCTCTCTCTCTCTCTCTCTCTCTCTCTCTCTCTCTCTCTCTCTTTCTGCTTTAGAACTTCATCATAGCACTTTTTATTTCTCGACAACTTGAACGACCTGCAGAGCCAATACTTCTTCCGGTGCTAATACACAGAGCCATCCATTTCAATACGTTGTGAAGACGGAGCGAGGCTTTTGTGTCTTGAGGGTCAATGGGAAGGAATGAAAAAGACTGAAAGAGCCGCGAATAGAAAGGAGATGAAGAAAGACGCCGCGAAAACAAGGAAGAGAAGGGAGTGACAAGGTAAGTGGCATAAGAGAGAGAGAGAGAGAGACAGAGAGAGAGAGAGAGAGACAGACAGACAGACAGACAGACAGACAGATAGACAGACAGAGATAGAGAGACAGAGACAGAGACAGACAGACAGAGAGAGAGAACTATATCGTGTGCCGTAGAGTGACGGTTAGGCCTTAGGTGGTGTTATTAAGTCGAGAGCTGCAAAATCGATAGACTAAGGGTAAAAGACTCTAAACTGTCGCCATATTAATAACAGCCATAAAATCGGTAAGAAAACAACAACAACAACTACTATGGCTACTACTGCTGCAGTCGCTGCTGCTATTGCTACTGCTACTGCTACTACTACTACTACTACTACTATTCCTGTTGTTGCTGTTGCTCTTGCTGCTGCTGCTGCCGCTGCTGCTACTATTACTGCTACCACTACTACTACTACGATTACTGCTACTACTACTGCTGCTGCCGCTGCTGCTACTGCTACTGCTACTACTACTGCTACTACGATTACCACTACTACTACTGCTGGTGCTAAGAATGATATTACTAGAAAAATTATATTATAATAATACACATAAGAAACAGAAGACGGGAAAGAAAAAGACAAAAATAAAGGAAAAGAATAAGAAAAAAATTAGGAGGTGGAGGAGGAGAAGCAAAAAGACAAAGAAGACAAAGAAGAGGAAGAAGGAAAAAAAGGATAGAGGATAAATAAGAGAGATATTAATAATATCTAGAATGCCGTGAAACAGTCCAAGGACAATTTTGATAAAGACAAACTTCCTACAGCCATTGCCTACTAGAAGCCGAGCAACTGAGAGACACCGAGGTAAGAGTCACTGATATTAGGCATGTCACCCTAGGTCATCACGATCTATAAGTCCACCGGGTTTTGTGGCTCTGGCTTTATTCTTCGGTGTATAATCAGGCGACTTCTCTGTCTTCCGGAGTAATCCAAAATTTTGGACCATAGGCGATCTCAGAATAATGATCCAATCTGGACTATATTCAGCACTGCATTTCTGCCATGTCCCAGGTATATGCCATAACAATTTCAGCGCTCTAACTTAAATAGTTCTTGAGCCTTATGATAGCTTTTTTTCTTCTGGATCCTGTGCGGGTTCCGGTAGTCGGATTATGTTGATATCTGGTCAGATGAAATAGCCAACCAGTACTACAATGTGGCAAAGAATGAGGGCTGTAGTTCAAATAGTATGAGAATGACACTGTTTTAGATTTTAAATAGTAATTATATTGACAAAAACAAGAAAACTTCCTTCAGGGATGTGGGAAGTTTTGATGAAAATAAGAACAGTAGTAACAGTAGTAGTAGTAGTAGTAGTAGTAGCAGTAGTAGTAGTAGTAGTAGCAGCAGTAGTAGTAGTAGTAGTATAGTAGTAGTAGTAGTAGTAGTAGTAATAACAACAGCAACAACAACAATAATAATAATCATAATAATCATAATAATAATAATAGTAATGATAATAATTAACAATGGTATCAGAAATAATACTAAAATAATACAATGCAAAGAAGAAAAAGGATGAAGGTAAAAGAAAAAAGTATAAGAAATGTTTAGAGGAAGGGGAGGAGGAGAAGTAGGCAAAGAAGAAAAGATAATGGACTGAGAAAAAGAAGAACCACTGTTGGAAAACAAGGAAAAAATAAAGGGAAAGATTAAAAATGATAAAAAAGGGAAAAAAGAAAAGATGACAGAAAAATAGCAGAAACGCAAAGCTAAATTCTCAGGTACAAAGTAAAAAGTGCAAAAAGAACACGAGGCCCCATACCAGACAAGACGGAACCAGGAAAAAAAAAGGATGAAAAATGTTGCGGGAAAGACGTGAAGTTGGAACCTGTGAGAGAGTATGCTTAGACACGCCATAAGGAAATTGGTGGTGGTGGGGGAAGGGACTCTTAGTTTACCCCCTTCATTCCTGTGGCGTACTATTCGTTGTCTACCAACCTTTAGACGATGTTATCCAGCTTGAGGGGGAAATTTTCGAAAGCGGAGGGGGTTATGAATGTCCTTAACATTTTCCATACTAAAAGTGCATAAAATCTCTCAATATAATCATCTAATGGTAGGCTGATAAATATGAAACAGACGTCACCTTAAATGAGGTAATTAAGGTAAACACAGGTGAACTTGGGCAAAAAATGTAATTCATTCCCGTACCCCTTCACTATGAGATCAATTTGCTTTATTTTTATTTTCATTTTAATTGTTTTATTTGCCTTTATTAGGCTTTGTGAGGTTTCTCAGTCGTTCATAAAACTGTCTGGGATTTGATCTAAGGAAAAATCGTCAAAAGAAGCGAAAGTTTTAACGAAGACAAAACTAGTCCCTAAAACAGAGAGAGAGAGAGAGAGAGAGAGAGAGAGAGAGGGTGAATTATACCATTTTGGAGATGGCAAGAATTTAAAAGACTTCCTTGGGACAAATTAGTTAAAACAGATGATGATGGCGTATGAGATCTGCGGGATCCTCTCTTCTCTATGGAAGGAGATTGATGGCTAGGATAATTTTTGCCATGCTAACGAAGTATGAATGAGCAAGGGTGGCCTAATGTGATGTCCTGTTGGAATTAAGCATCTGTCTGACTACATACTCAACCTCTTTCTCTGCACATCTCTCTATGCAATACTTAAGCGGCATTCTATATCATCCATATACACAACTGACCAATTGCCAGTTCTGGCCAACACAAAAGTTCAAAATACCGACACTGGCAATTTTCGTAGTAATAGCATAAATCGCACTTACAACAGAAAAACCTCGTGTGAAATAGATTTGACATAAACTCGAGTACTTGCCTAACAATGATATGCGTCGATGTATCCGTAGGTAAACAGCGTTCCGCTCAACGTTTCACCGTGTATGAAAAATTGCTTTGTCTTTATTTACGGCTGAATCGAAGCATAACATTGTTCAGTAAATAGCTGATATTATGCCAAAGCTATTTTCATACGATATTAATCGATTTAAAGCGCTATTAATGCTAATTCCGCGAAAATTATCAGTGTCGATATTTTGAACTTTCTTGTAGCCCAAAACCAGCCAGTTGTCAAGTGCTCACTTTCAAATTGTCATCCTTATTACCAGCCGTGATAGCGAGGCTGGTATTGTTTTCAGTTTGTCTGTCTGGGTGTCTGTTAGCACGATAACTTCGCAACAGCTCAAGATATCATCAAAAAATTTTAAAGGTGTGTAGTAGGGGTGAAAATCTCCTACGAGTTCGAAAATGGTGAAAGTAGGTCAAGGTCAAGGCCATATTTCGAGCCGCGCTAGATATTTATCGGCTCGCGGCTGGTGTGATTCCACCCTTGAGGGGGGCTCTAGGTCTGTCTTTCTGTGAACTTCAGTCTGTTAATATATGCAGTGTGGCCTGGCATCTCAAAATTAACGAATCGTAATTTTGGCTCTCTTTCATTCAGTTTTCTCCAGAGGTGGCATTTTTTTTCACCCTACCTGCATTTGCTTCTTTGTTGTATGTAAAAAGAATGGATTGGAAAAGTGTTCGTCAACGCTCCCTGTCCACGAAATGTCTCCCCTTGGCATTTTCTTCATCTCAACTATGTCTTTTATTAACTCTTCACGTCTTGGCTCTCTCCCCACCACCCTCTCCCCAAAATGCTTTCTCCCCACTCCACCACCTGTGAGACAAACTGTTTTCTCCTCTTCCACTCAGTCTCTCGCTCACTTTCTCCCATCTTTCACTCTAAGAATTCTAGGTGGCATTAATGTTTCTCTGCACCTCTTACAAAGTAATTTAGTTTGCAGGTAACACCTGAACATTCTCCCTACACCTTAACATTCTCCTTACACCATAACATTCTCCTTACACCCTAACATATCCTAACACGTTTACATTCTTGCATCTTAACATTTCTTTGTACCTTAACATTCTCCTTACAACTTAACATTCTCTCCTTACACCTTAACATTCTCCTGACACCTTAACATTCTCTCCTTACACCTTAACATTCTCCTTACACCTTAACATTCCCTCCTTACACCTTAACATTCTCCTTGCACCTTAACATTCTCCTTGCACCTTAACATTTTCCTTACACCTTAACATTCTCCTTACACTTTAATTCTCTCCTGACACCTTAACATTCTCTCCTTACACCTTAACATTCCCTCCTTACACCTTAGGTCTCTCCTTGCGCCTTAACATTCTCTCCTTGCACCTTAGCGTTCTCCTTACACTTTGATATTCACCTTGCACATTAACATTCTCTCCTTACACCTTAACATTCTTACACCTTAACATTCTCCTTGCACCTTAACATTCTCTCCTTACACCTTAACATTCTTACACCTTAACATTCTCTCCTTACACCTTAACATTCTCTCCTTGCACCTTAACATTCTCTCCTTACACCTTAACATTCTCCATGCACCTCAACATTCTCTCCTTGCACCTTAACATTCTCTCCTTACACCTTAACATTCTTACACCTTAATATTCTCTCCTTGCACCTTAACATTCTCTCCTTACACCTTAACATTTCCTTTACACCTTAACATTCTCCTCTACCTTATATTGTCGACACAGTGTTAGTAATGTAGGAGCAAATATTGAGATCTAGCGTACAAAACAAATCGCTACAGGATTGGTCTTACGAAATTTGTACATTGAATTCGGACCTAAACCCAACTCTACATTCACCCCTCTCACCATGACTCTCCCTCCCTAAGTGATTCCTCTCCTCCCTACTGTCCTAACTCTCCCCAATTAGTGTTAACCTCTTCTGATTAATCTCTCTCTCTCTCTCTCTCTCTCTCTCTCTCTCTCTCTCTCTCTCTCTCTCTCTCTCTCTCTCTCTCTCTCTCTCTCTCTCTCTCTCTCTCTCAAAATCTTCCTATCTCCCCTCCCGTATTTAAATCATCAATCACCCCTCAGCCCTCTCTCCAACACTCACCTCCCACACTCTCCCCTCCTCCATCTCCTCTCCTCCTTTCTCTCCTTCTACCTTGTAACATTCTTTCCCTCCTATACACCTCCCTCATTCCTACGCCCCCTCCCTACCCTGTTCCCCTTCCCTACTCTCCATTCTTTTTCCTCCAAACTCTACCTACACTCCTCCTGTCTCATTCTCTTTCCCTCCTCCCCACTTTTCTTCCTCTCCCCTTTCTCTTCCTCTCCCCATTCCCCCTCATCCCTAACATCCTTCCCCCCTCTCCCGATTCTCCCTTTCCTCCCTTCCTCCCCTTCCCACCTCTCTCTACCTCCCAAACTTTTGCCATCCTCTTCCCTCGCTCTTCGTCTTCTCTTCTTTTAAATAAGAGGAAGTCATGCAAGGGCGAGAGGCAGTGAGGAGAGGCAGGGAAGGAGAAAAAGGGAGTTAGGGTGGAAAGTAGATGGGAGAGGCTTGTGGTAGAGAGAGAGAGAGAGAGAGAGAGAGAGAGAGAGCGTCTCTTTCCCCTGAGTCATGTAATTAGTCTACTAGTGAAACTTAATGAAGTGACTACGTCATTAGGGCTTAATTATTGTCCATAGAACGCCATTTGTTCATCTTGTTGCTTTCTCCAGACGCTGTGTTCATTTCCTCAGAACGAGGAGAACATATTATGGAAAAATAGTAGCATCCAATTCACACATTATCCAGTAACACCTCCCCCCCTCCTCCACCCAACACCAATGGACTCAAGCGGGTGTGGGAGAGAATTTCTATGCCCTCACCAGCAAATGTTTGGTGTGGACGGAACCTAATATACCGAACTGAAAATGCGAAATTTCATCCCTTCCAAAGCCCTTGAATACTGGAAGTTACGACAGCAAGGAGATGGTTATGGATAAAGACCTATCGATAACACGTAGCTTATTAATGCAAATAATTCTCTTTTTACCTGGTTCGTACTGACGACGAATAAAGAAGTACCCTAGCACCTTTTCCTTAGCGATTTATTTTTGGATACTGCAGGTAATATCAATTTACATGTTATATATGCTGAGTGTGGTGGCATTTGAAAGATTTAGATAACACAGAAGAGGGTAGTAAGGAGAAAGAAGCAAAGTAAATCGCTTAGGAGGAGGTGTCAGGGAGCTTTCTTAACCGACGAGAAAACGGGCCCCAGTCTCTGTTTATCACCAGCAACAGTCAATGATACATCCAGGTCCCTAACTGCGCTACTAGGTGGAAATAAACAGTAAGGAAACACATTGGCATACCAACTCTTCCAGTCCACCTGAATGTCAACAGATTCAGTCCTCGTGATGTAAATTTTAGTTTCTCGTTACCACCAGACGATTTTACTCAGCTTACAAAAGAGTTCTCATAATGAAGGGGGTTTATCCATGTCCTATCTAACTCCAGTCCGAAAAATCAATCTCAAGCTGACTAAAATCGTCTGGAAGTAGCAAGTATGAAGTCAAGTGTGCGTCATCCTATGGAAAGGTTAACGGTTAGTCAAGATCTCATTTGGTTTGACGCAGTTCCGAGGCAGTGTTATAGATCTATTGGCCGAAATAATGAAGCAAGATTAAAACTTTTCCAGCCAGTTTGAATATTATACTCCTTTTACTCAGACGGCCTAAAATTGTCATCTCTCCATCATGAATGCTGAGCTTTAAGAGTACGTTAATTAGAAACAGAATACGACGCCTGACGAAGAAACACTGTAAAAAAAAAACTAAATCCACAGCATTGTCTTTTTCAGCACTTTAGCTTCCTGAAATAAGCCGCAAAAGGATGAAAATCTGGACCAACTTACATTAAAAAGAGTATTGTTGGGGAGGTGGTTGTGGAGTGAACAGAGTCGTGGGGAGCGATATGAAAGGACTCACTCTAGACACATCCCTGAATGTCACATGTCATAAAAGCACTCTACCACCACACCAGTCCTAACTGATACAGCTTTAGCATGCATGGTGAGCATTAGTGCCAAAGTGGTGACATGTGACAGCACGTGAGACGTCGCAGGGCTACAGTGTCTGAGGGAAGGAACTATCTAGTCTCTGCTTAGACTGTAAAGAGTAAAAAACAAAAGAAAATAGATTTTGACACGGTTACGAAGCAGTGTAAAAAGAACCATAGGTTGGGATGATACATAACTATAACTATAACTATAACTATAACTATATATATAGCTCGTATATTTCTTGATGTGAGGTATTGAAACTGCTAGAATACATAAACAAAAAAAAACATTTAAACAGCAGCAAATGTGCTTTAGATTAACTCCTTGCCGGTGATGCCTTGTTCATCTTCACCCCACCGCTAATACACTAGGATATTGCACCCCTTCATCTTACTTAATACTACATAAGCTGTGCAGGGCAAATTATTAATGTCATTAAGGCAGAGCAGAGCAGGGTGAGGGAGGGCGGAGAGTGGAGGCGTGGGTGCGTGTGTGTGTGTGTGTGTGTGTGAGAGAGAGAGAGAGAGAGAGAGTATGTGATGAGGTGTTGCTAAGCTATAGATAACTTTGAAAAACCTGATTTCTAATTTTTGTGAAAAACACAGGAAAGAATTACAGTACTTCGTTAAGAATACTAAGAACGTGGAGTTGTGAGAGCTTCAAGGATTTATTAAGAGAAACAGCGTGGACCATGATAGTAGTAGTGGTAGTGGCTCTAGTAATAGTAGTGGTAGTGGTAATAGAAGAAGAAGTAGTAGTAATAGTAGTAGTAGTAGTAATGGTAGTAGTAGTTGTAGCAGTAGTAATAGTGGTAGTATAGTAGCAATTGTAGTAGTAGTAGTAGTCCCAGGTTCATCTGAAACATTAAACCAGGGAACCGCAGGCTGAAACAGATCTTGTCCGACAGTCCACCATCTCCCTTGTGTATGACTACGAGGCAGCTGAGGGACGCTTAAATAACTACAGATAAGTGCCACCGAGTGAAGGCGTCCCTCCCCATGGCTGAATGTGGAAGTAAAAAGTTAAGAGGATGAGAAAAGGTGTTGTGAATGGAGTGACTGCATTAAAGTGACTCAGGTGAAGGAAATGGGGATTATGTTGAGGAGAACTGTGCAAGAAGGATGGGAAAGACGAAAAATAGGTAAATGATAAAACTGAAGTGCTTAAATTTCTAATTAAGAAAATCAGTTTGGAAATACGAGCAATAATGTTATTAGTGGATATAAGAAAATTTGCTAAATGTAAGAGAAGAAAATGGGAAAAACAAAATACAAGACTGAACATTGGAAAAACTGTGAAATGCAAGGGAAGGAAACGGGAAAATGTAATGCAGAATAAGTGCAAATGAGAGAGACTGTTTTGAACAATAAGGGATGGGAGAGAGGCGAGCAGAGCGAGGGTAAATAGGATTGGGTCGAGTGGTGGACAAGAAGGGAATCTAATGCCCAAGAATGTGTTATAGTCTGTTTACTTTAGCTTGGCCCAGATATGAGTTCTTTCCCAGCTTATTTCATGTAGTCCAGTGGCAGAATACGACAATATCATAGCTCATACATCCACATCACTTCTTCATGACTAGCATCATGTTCAAGCCCCAATCTCTTGTTACAACTCAGTATTCAAGATGGAGAGGTGGTAATTTTAGGCCAAGTTAGAGTATAATGGGTATAGTTACAGGAATGAAGAATACTGTGAATGGGATAGGAGGTGGGAACACAGCAGGTGTTTATGAGAGAGAGAGAGAGAGAGAGAGAGAGAGAGAGAGAGAGAGAGAGAGAGAGAGAGAGAGAGAGAGAGAGAGAGAGAGAGAGAGAGAGAGAGAACAAAAAGGAAGAAATGAAAAATGAAAATGTTGCAGTGACCGGAAATAAGTACAAAATTTATTATAAAAAAAAAAAAAAAGGTCTGCTATTGTTTTGGGTAAGGTATGTCGAGGAATAAGAGTCGAAAAGGTAACACTTAATTCCAAAAATTCATAGGAAGCCAAGTTTTGATTATTTTTGCTGCTGTAAATTCCACTCGTAATGAAGAGCTTTGTTAAGTATACATCTAGTAGTAGTAGTAGTAGTAGTAGTAACAGTAGTAGTAGTAGTAGTAGCAGTAATAGTAGTAGTAGCAATAATAGTAGTGGTAGTAATAGTAGTAGTAGTAGTAGTAATAGTAGTAGTAGTAGTGGTAGTAGTAGTGGTAGTAGTAGTAGTAGTAGTGGTGGTGGTGGTGGTGGTGGTGGTGATGGTGGTGGTGGTGGTAGGCTATTGGAGGTGGTAGTGGTGGCAGTAGTAGTAATAGTAGTAGTAGTAGTAGTAGTATTCATAGTAACAGAAGAAGTGGTAGTAGTAGTGATGTAGATAGAAATGTGTACTCTAACGTGAACAAAATAGTCATGAGATGGAAGGAATTTAGTGAGAAGAAATCCCAGGGTTCACTGATTTTAACAGAGATGTTTCCCAAATGACAGACAATGTGTAGATCAATAACACTGCTCGACAACTGCTTCAGAAATAAAAGCATTCAGTTCTGGGTAATACTGGTCTGCTGATTACGAAAATGATATTTAAAATGCTCAGTTACTCGCGGTTTTTGAGTTATGGTAAGCTGTTACATAGTGAGACGGGTACCTCAGCAGGAAAAACCAGTGTCAGTTTCCATACAGTTCAGACATATTTCATTTTCTCTAGCTACAAATTTGAGCTTATATTGTCTCTTTTCATTATTTACACCTATAAAGATTGCATATGCAATCATTACGCATATTTTTTCACATTCTATATTAGTTTTTCTTTGATTTAAGAAAGTTGGTCTGTGTTTGATTTAACTGCACTGGATATGAGCACCTGCGTAAATTCTGCAGATAAATTTTCTACATAAAAAAAGCTAGACAATCTGACTACCCAAATACTTCGTCTGAAATAAGACCAGTTCCTCATGGAGATCAACTTCCTGTTCCACAGCCACTAGATAACTACAGTTTTGACTCTGAAGATGAGCAAGATGAACGTGATAATCTTGAGCCGTCTACATTTGGGGATCCAATTATGATCCTGATTATTCAGTTGAACCCCACAAGATCACGCAGTCAATTGAATTATCTGATTCGAGATCAAGAGCTTCCTAAAAGCAAAGCGGAGTTTCTTGGATCACGACTACAAGGCTGGAACCTGCTGGATAAAAACACTCGTGCGTCCATATTTAGAAACTGACACAAAGAAAGGTTGCTGGTTCTTTGAGTGCAGTGATGAGAAATAGGGGAGTGAGCATGGAAGTAAAAACGTCGCTCTATGATAGTATTGTGATACCAACTCTAACGTATAGAAGTGAAGCTTGGACCTTGTAGGAAGGACACAAGAGTGTGAGAAGTGGAAATGAGTTATCTGAGAAGAGTATGTGGCGTTACATAGAGAGACAGACTGACAAATGAGGAAGAGAAGGAGCATTGTGGTGTGGATGTGGATGTGATCGATGGCGTTAAGATAAATACACTGAGGTGTTTGGGCCATGTGGAGAGGATGGAGAGCGAGAGACTAACGAGGAGAATGTATGTGAGTGACGTGGAGGGGGGGAGAGGGAGGGGGAGGTCGAGGACGAGATGGAGGGATGGAATCGAGAGGTACATGATGGAGGGGGATGTGAGCTGGGGGGAGGACAATGAAATGATGGGGGACAGAGCGACATGGATGCGATTTGTTTGTGGCCACCCCTTACGGGATTGAGGCGTCTGGAAATAGACAGATAGATAGTCACAAAGAAATTACTCCATTCTACACAATGAGTGGGAATAGACTGATAAAAGGTATGAGTGCTGATTAAAAAAACTGATGATTGGAGACATTTTATAGATTCTTCTAAATACATTTTGAAAGCCATTCTTCTGCACAATGAAAATCAGTTGCCGTCATTTCCAGTGGGACATGCAGTCAGCATGAAAGAAACATATGAAAAATTGAAAGAGTTATTACATCATATTAACTGGGACAGCATTGTTGGCTGCTTCGTTGAGATCTGAAGATTGTCTATATTACCTGGATTGCAACCTGGCTACACTAAATGCTGCTGCTTCCTCTGGGAATGAGATAATTGGGCCAGGGAGTCTCACTGGAACAAGAAAGACTGGCCTCAAGCAATGCTTTGAATCCTGGAACGAAAAACGTACTGAAACTTCCCATAGTAGATCCTAATATGAAACTTCTACCCCATTACATCTCAAGCTGGGATTAGTGAAATATTTAGCCAAAGCCTTGTATAAAACTGGTGTTGGTTTCCGGTATCTAAAAACGAAATTCTCAAAACTCGGCGAGGCACAAATCAAGGAAGGAATGTTTGTAGGACCACAAGTCAGAGAACTTCTCGGGGATGAATTATTTGATGAAATATTGGGAAATGCGACAAAACAAGCATGGGAAGCCTTTCGACTGGTTATTGAAGGCTTCTTGGAAAAAAAAAAAAAAGAGATTAAAACTATCAACACCTCATCGAAAAAATTTTACAACCATACAAGCAATTTGGTTCTAACATGTCCTTAAAAATACACTTCTTACATTCACAGTTCAACTTTTTCCCAGAAAACTATGGTACAGTATGTGATGAGGACGGGGCAAGATTCCACTAGGACATGTCTAGAATGAAAAAGTAAATAAATTGAAGTGTAATCCAACACAACTTGCAGATTTTTCTTGGACCACTAGCAGAGATGCGCCCGATGCCAACAAGAGGCAGGCTAGAAAGCACTCTTTAGATGCAAGATGAACATGTTTAATAGCTGTGATTACTATTCCTTGTAGTTTTTGCATTGTTTTTTTCTAAGAATAAAACATTATATTTTTTATGTTATTTTCAACACAAGGTTTTTTCCTTCATATACAAACATATTCGAGTCACAGGTAAAATATGAACACTTCATTAAAATGAAAACCTTAACAACTCATTAGTTTTCTTGGTTATATTATTGTTTAGCATTCAGTTTTATTCTAAAAATATATAATTTTGTTGAAGAAGCAAACCACGTATTATACTTTGTAGCTTACTGCAAAGACCATGTGACTGGAATGCACGATATGAGCGGGATTTTATGCATTTCCAAAAAAGCCTATGACAAGAGCGAACATGAAAGAGTGAAAGTGTGTCTGATGTGGAAAGAGAGTGTTGAGTGCTGTTGGGAATTTTTCATGATGATGGTGAAGCATGTGTGAGAGTGGTTCAATATATGAGATAGAAGTTTTACCAGAGTGATTGATGTCAGTGGGTAGTAAGTACAGACGGATAGATAGATAGATAAATTGATGGATGGGTGGATGGATAGATAGATAGACAGATACACATAGATATAGATAGACAGACAGATGAAGATGCAATAGATCAATAGAGACATATGGAGTCATAAAAAAAGGAACATACAGAGAGAGAGAGAGAGAGAGAGAGAGAGAGAGAAAGACAGACAGACAGACAGAAAGACAGACACACAGGGTTATGTGAGAGATCAAAGGGTCAGTTTTGAAAGCGAGAATAATCCAACTGTGGACTGTTAAAAGGGGATATTTCAAGCCTGATATGTGCAGGTGATCTTGTGTGACTTATTAACAGTGAATTTAATCTCTGTAGAACGATTAAGAAAAGTGTGAGTGTCTGTCAGGGGCAAAGACTGGAAGAAAAACAATAAAATGAAAAATAAACACTAGAGCATAAAAATGGCTCTTCAGATATAGACTTAAGACTAATTGTAAATATGGCTGAGTCTAAGGCTTATATTAACAGTGAATTTAATTTCTGTAGAACGGTTAAGAAAAGTGGGAGTGTCTGTCAGGGGCAAAGACTGGAAGAAAAACAATAAAATGAAAAATAAACACTAGAGCATATAAATGGCTCTTCATATATAGATTTAAGACTGATTGTAAATATGGTGGAGTCTAAGGCTTGTATTCTCCTCGGTTAAGGAAGCTCCCTAACACCTCTTCCTTACCGATTTATTTTTGGATCCGGCTGGCTGATATGGCTTATTATGTTATTTATGCACAGTATGGCGACCTTTGAATAATTTAAGTAACACGAAAGAGGACGGCTAGGTGTTATTTAATAAGCAAGATAAATCGCTCTTGAAGAGGTGTTATGGAGCTCTCTTAACTGGGGAAAACACCAACCTAAGACTGTCACTACCCTAGGGCAACGACAAACTAAATGGATTGAGAGCCGGATGTTTGACTTTTTATTTTTTTATTTTTTTTAATGTGTTCGACTCTGAGCATAGACTTCCCAGCCTGCTCCCAAGGCCTCGTACAAACCATACACCTCCACATGTCACTGTTTCGGAACTAACACTCACCGTCCACACTGAATACACGCTAAGGCTGTCTAATTCAGGACTAGTGTATTGGTATTAGCGGGGACATTTTTAAATGTCGGCGTGTCTTCTGGTAGTACACTATATTCTGCTTTATGAAATTCAAATCCTTAAACGATCTCTGCCCTAGCGGGGATTCGAACGTTAGTACTAATGGACTGCTGGCCACCTCTCTACCGATTCAGCCACCGCCTCCCCTATGACTTTGATCATTGACCAATTGCTTTCAGAAGCGATTGTTTTCTTTCTAGATAACCATAAATCCTACCACCAGCTTAGGTCCAAATTAAATATAAACTGCTTTAGTTACCCATATTCTGTGACCTTCACCTATCATTGTCGTCAGAATCAAAACCCTTCATTCGTGGATTAATTTTGAACTCTGCCACAAAGTTTGGTATAAATGGGATAACGTTTGATTAATTTTTCAGTAAAGTACGTCAACCCCTAGATCATTTTTTTTTTTTTCATTCTGTTCACACACAAAATACGCAGGTCGAAATTTGCTATTCCTTGTCATTTTGACTTCTAACTGTTCTCAAAATTGAACCCTTTCGTTCTTGCCTTACACTCAGCTCTCCCACCAAGTTTGGCCTAAATCGGATAGGCTGATAACAGCTTAAGTTTCCCTTGCTAGGTCAAAATTCGAACTAGCTCTGTGGCTTTGGCCTTTAACCTATTGTACTAAAAATAGCAGCTCAGTCTTTGTGCTATCCCTCTTCCCCTCCACCCGCCCCTCCACCCACACCCACCCACTCACCCCCCCCCACCCACGCACACACAGGAGTACCCCAAAACATAACATTTGCTTTTGTTTCGGGGGCGTGATTATAACAAGATAAAGAGTCTGCGAAGAATAGTTGAGTGAGTGTTAGCCTTATTTTAACCGGAGACTGAGGCCAGGGTGTATTTGTATCTACGCAGGGATCCGTGCTGACACAAGCCTTCCATTCAGTGGTTTATCCGACTTTGAATATCATGAACATTTTCAGAACAATATCTGAAGAATATATGGATCGTGTGAACATTTTGCAGTGAATTGTATGTAACCATATCACTAAAACAGATCTTCACTTTCACCGCTGAATATAGTTAGTTGATGGAAGCATATGAGAACTAACAAACAAAATGTGTCTCGGTGTTCTTAAGTGCGGAAACAGACATTCAAAGGGAACAGGCCTGCAAAATGTCGTCCGTACATATCAAGATGCCTAAACTCATTATGTGTAAAAAATTGAAGATCGTAGACAGAGGGAAACAGAGCGAGGAGGACAGCTCCAGAGACGAGCAATTGCAGATATGACAGACACAGAGAACTGGCTAACTCTCACGGAGATGGTTTATGGATCTTTAGCCATGAGGTATACATGAACGTCTGGCTGAAACAAGAATTAGAGGACGTACAAAAGGGATAGATGCGGAAACTTCAGGGCACTTCTGTTAATGCCCTTGGTGTGGTCTGGTGTAGGAGGATGATTCTGTATGGTATGGTGTGAGAGGATGGTATGATCTGTGATGTGGTGTTAGAGGGTGGTATTGATTGTGGTGTGGTGTGGTGTGCCTTCGCCTGGATAAAATCTAAAAGAGTGAAGCACCTAGCGTCTGAAAATCGTTAGTGAGAGACGAACGGACATGACCCCTCCTACAGAAACTCTTGTCCCTAGTCATCAAGTTGTCATCTCATATTAAAGAGTCAGTGGAGGTCGCTTCTCTTTCACTCTCAGACGTCTTTCCTGAAGTATAAATAACTTTTTTTTTTTTTTTAAAGGAAGATGAACAAAGGAAGGAAAAAACAATTAAATAAAAATTAATTCCATACACTACATAACAGGTTACTGCTGTAGGTTGAAGTTTTGGGGGGAACTAATCTGGAGAAAGACAGAAACAGTTCTGGGAATTTAATAAATTATGATAGGCATAAATTCTGCAATCTGGCAGTGTGACAGACTAGTCATGCGCGCAACCAGATGCCCATGTAGCAAGGGGGAAGGCGTGGCGAGGTGGCATAATCGATGCAACTTCGCCTGAGCATTTATCATAACAAGTCTGTAAAATACTGCATGGAAGGCAACATTCCTTCTTACTTGTAGGGGAGGTGGTTCATTTGTAATTGCTGGGTTATAAATATTCATATAGCCTTGTTCTGAATTTTGTCCATGAATAAAAGAGGCAAGATTCCAACGTACTGAATGAGGTTACGATAGTATTTAGGCCTGAAGGTCGTGCCAAGAATGCAGACCCTGTCTCAGTCTCAGTCTTAGTCCCATCCTCATCCTCAGTCTCATCCTCAGTCTCAGTCTGTCTAAGGCTCAGTATTCACTTCAGTCTCAAAATAAGTCTCATTCTCACTCACAGTCACAGCCTTAGTCGTTCTCAGCCACATTCTGACCCACATTCTGACCCCCAGTCCCAGTCCTAGTCCCAGTCCCAGTCCCAGTCCCAGTCCCAGTCCCAGTCCCAGCCCTAGCCCTAGCCCTAACCCTAGCCTCTCCCTCCCCCCCTCCTCTCTCTCTCTCTCTCTCTCTCTCTCTCTCTCTCTCACCACGTACACACAGCGTCAGACGTTGGGTATATAATGTCAAGAGTGCCTCGGAGGAGCTGACAACCTTATCCTTCCCTGCATCTCTGCTTTCCTTCCCTTCCCTCCTTCATTCCCTCTCCTCTTGCCTGCTCCTTTCCTCCCTAACCTTTCTTCCCTCAGTCCTCCCTTTTTCCTCAAATGTTCTCTCCCTCCTCCTCTGTCCCCTTTTCCTCCTCCAACACATCCCCTCCCTCCACCACTCCCCTTTTCCTTATCCTCTTCCTTTTGTCTCTCTGAAATCTGTCTAATCTTCTCTGACTTACCATTCAGTCATCCTCTTGCCACTCCTGTCATCTTTCCCTAGTCATTTTTCTGGCTCTCCCTGTGGCCCTTTATCTCTCCCCTTCTTCCTCCCTCTTTAGCCATTCCCTACCTCCCTCTGTTCCCGTCTTTCTCTCAATCTCCCCCCTCCCTCCCAGTGCCTCTTCTTTCGCGTCCCATTCCTCTTCCTCTTCCCCCCCTCTCTCTCCTGACACCTCTCGCTTTCTAAAAATTCCCTCTCTCTCTCTCTCTCTCTCTCTCTGCCAGAACGATGTCCTTCTCTCTTCCTGAAAATTTCTCTCCCTCCTCCTGTGTCACCTCTCATGTTAATTACCTCTTTCCTCTTTCCCTCTTCCTCCCCTCACACTTGATACACCTTCCTTTATCTAATCTTTCCTCCCCTTCCCTCTTCCCTCTGTCCGTCTGTCTGTCTGTCTGTCTGTCCGTCCAACCGTCCGTCCGTCCGTCCGTCCGTCCGTCTCTCTCTCTCTCTCTCTCTCTCTCTCTCTCTCTCTCTCTCTCTCTCTCTCTCTACCACTGCAACTGCCACTGACACCACCACTGCCACTGCCACTGACACTGCTTCTCTCTCTCTCTCTCTCTCTCTCTCTCTCTCTTCCATTTCTTTCCCTCCTTCTTCCTCTGACTGAATCTTTCCTCTTCTGTTTTCCTCCATATCTTCTCCCCTCCTTCCCTCTCGCAAACCCTCCCCTATTTTACCTTCCCTTATCTCCTCTCCCTCTCGTGCTTCATCTCTCCCTCTCCTCCATCCCCTTGTTTTTCTCTCCCAGTCTTTCCTGTACCTCCCACTCTTCTCTCCCTCTCTCCCCACTCCTTCCAACATCATCTCTCTCACCCCTCCTTCATTTTGACCTCTTTTCGTACTCTCTCATTTCTGTCTTTCTCTTTCTTTGCTTCCTCCTTTCCTCTCTTCCCTCTCTTCTCTCCTTCCTGTCCTCACTCCCTACTCTCCCTCTCCCACATCATCCCTCTGGCCCCTTTAACATCCAACACTCCTTTGCATTCCCTTTATTAATCCTTTTCATTTTTTGTGCATCACCTCTCAATCCCCTCTACGTCCAGCAACTCCTCCCCCATCCCTCCCTCACTCCTTTCCATTTACATCATCCCTTTATTCCTCCTGTTCCTCCTCCTCCCCCCACTCTTATTTCCAAGCTGCTATCCTTTTCCTCTATATTTCCCCTCCATCTCTCCACATCTCATCTCCTACTTTCATTTCCCTGTTGCACTCCTTTTCCTTTTATTTCTCTTCCTCGTCCTCATCTCTCCTCCTTTCACATCCCTGCTCCTCCTCCTTTCACCTAAATTTCCCCTGCTCCTCCTCATCTCTCCTCCCCTTCTTTCATATCCCTCTCCTCCCTCTTCTAAATTTCCCCTCCCTCTCTCCATCCCTACCTCCCTTTTCCGCTCCACCTCCAACCACTCCATAAATCTCACACAGACAGATGCCAGCTCTCGGCCAGTCCTGAATGCATGAATAAAACGAATCGCTACATGTATATTTCTCTGCATCCAACCGAGAGCGTTATATATTCTTTAGTGTTTTACAGCGGCGGCGGGCGGAACATAAACAAAGAATATTGATGAATGAGTGAAGAGAGATATGCATAAAGATGAATATTTGGCCGGGCGGAAAACGTGGAGCATTTTAGCCGAACCCTGGGAAAATATTTAATGTAGTTCCTCAGATATTTTTATACACGAATGGTCTGCGCTCGAAAAGTGTGTGTGAGTGTTTCGGGATGTTTTAGATGCTTTCCCGGATGCGATTCGCGAGAATATGTTGTAAATACTTGGAATTCATAAACCCACAAACAGGCGCGCGCGCGCGCACACGCACACACACACACACACACACACACACACACACACACACACACACACACACACACACACACACACACACACACACACACACACACACACACACACACACACACACACACACACACACACACACACACACACACACACACACACACACACATACCTATAAATGCAATTAATCTTACTGCCTTCAGCCTGGGGAGGGTTTAACAGAGAAGTGTGGCTGGGTATTGTATCACACAATTTTACACGGAAATCGTAATATTATTCCTAAATCCTTATGAACAAGCCAAAGCAGACTGACATACGAGTATATATACATTTTTCCTCTTCATATTCCAATTTGAAATCAAAGTATATAACTGCAGATATTGCTGTACAGGTATTGGGTTTTAATCAGTTGGAAGCTGGGTAACCTTTTATGAGAGAGAGAGAGAGAGAGAGAGAGAGAGAGAGAGAGAGAGAGAGAGATAACGTCTCAAAAGCTTAGTTCCCTCATGCTTCAACTTCACGCTGCCATACGTATTACTGTTTTCTTACTCTTACTGAAACCCAACTCTGTTCTGCATTGTCTCTCAGTATCTTTGGTGTCTTTTCCTCACGATCTGGATGTTCGTTACTTCTCTTCCAAAATCAGTCTCGCATAGGTTTTTTGTACTTCACAGACTCCACGTATTGCTCATCTCTATTCACTTACTTAGAGTGTACGATACAATGACCTCCACTACCCATGTGTGAAGTAGAGCTTTTACGTGTGGGTTAGTTCACACATACAAAACAACTAAATGTGGTGGAGTTAAAGCTTTGCGCCTCGTTAACTCAAAATACTTCTTTTAACTTGGCCCAGATATTGGTCCTTTTGCAGCTTATTTCACATAGCTTGGTGTCAGAAAAAGACAATACAGCGACTCTGCCTCCTCTTCACAGCACTTCTTCGTGTCTAGCATCAAATTTAATTGTTAATCTATTCATACAACCCAGTATTAAAGATGGAGGTAGGGAAATGTTAGGCCAAGATTGAATAAAATGATTAGCCCAGCAATCTCACTATTCTCGTCACTGTTACACCTTGCTTTACCTGTATGCCTGGTCAGTGTTCTTATGCGTGTCTCTTTCCATCCCTACCCCATTACGGCGCACACACAGTACCCATCAATCTGCGCTTTAACTCATTTTTGATCCAATTTTTTCGGTTGACAGATTTAACCAGTACTGTCAGTCCATCATGCACATAGTAGTTTAGCTCTGGAATATTACTGTCGTCCTCATTCTACCTCTCCTGATCCAGTTTGAACCCCAGTCTTTTTGGTACTATGTGTCTAGGCATCTTGAAATGATCTTGGTTTTATTTATCATAATTATGTACACTTTCCTCTAGTAGGGTAAACTTTTTGCACGCTTTCTGCTTTTTTTTTGCATCACAACGCACAAAACACCACACACCACACACCGCAACACACACACACACACACACACACACACACACACACACACACACACACACACACACACTTGGATAACGTACTTGCTTGGGAACAATTATCAGTCCCTTCATCTCCCGTTTCTTTCTTAATTTTGATGTCATAACCACCAGGCTAATTACTTTAACTCAGGACACTCCCCCCTTCTTCACCCCCCTCCGTAGTGAAGGGGTTAATGAAGGCGATATCTAAGTAATTTAGTTTGAAAAGTTTCTCCAGAGTTGAACAAAATTAGCTGGGGAGAGAGAGAGAGAGAGAGAGAGTTATATAGATACACAGACTACACATGTCACGGTACCTATAAGACAGTCCGGCCTTAACACTAATACAGTATTCAGATTATTTAAGTGAGAGTAAAGGATAGTCCAGCAGGAGAGAGAGAGAGAGAGAGAGTGATCGGTGTGAAGAAGATAACCTTAAAATCAAAGGACATACTTTTTGTTATGTTCTTATCACCTGACGATTTTACTCACCTGTGGAAAAAACCCTAAGGAACAAAGGGGTTATGGAAGGGTGTATCTAGCCTCTCCCCTTTCTATCTATCTATCTATCCATCTAACTATCCTCTTATCAACAGAATCGACAAAAATAGACACTGATAGACAGCATCATTTTCAAGCGTCTGATGTGTGCTAGGAGGGAAGTGATTTAGCCCTTTCAACAAGAGTAGAAATTTTTTCCTTATATATGGGAGATTTGTCGAACTGGAGGGGTTAGTTACTGCCTTCATTATCTCTTTCAATTCTATTTTTGTTTCGAGTAAAATTGTTAAAAGTTAGCATAAACATAATAACGTCATCATAGAGAATAACTTAATGGTTTACTTAGGCTTTGACAAACCGTGTAAGATTAGATTGTGTTCCCTGAGTATGCGTAAAAATAATCTTATATTTCATTGCCAGAATGTCTATCTATCTATTGCCAGACGCCTTAATCCCGTAAGGGGTGGCCACAAACAAATCGCCTCCATGTCGCCCTGTCCCCCGCCATTTCACTGCCCTGCTCCCAGCTCACACACACCCTCTCTCATATACCTGTCCACTCCATCCCTCATTTTCATCTTTGGCCTCCCCTTCCCTCTCCCGCCCCCTCCACCTAACTCACATACACTCTCCTCGTCAGTCTCTTGCTCCCCATTCCATTCCATTCCATATATTCCATTCCCATATTGTACAGTCAGTTAAAATAAATATATATCTTTACAATGTTCAGTCTTCACATTTTGAAACACTGGACGAAAAGTATGAATATATTCTCCTATAAATCTCTCACAATAGGCTAAAAGTTTGATCAGTACGACAAGAAAAAACAGCTTTGTGTAACATAGGAGGTAACCAATTCATTCAGATATATTCACCTTAATAAAAATAAAAACAATTACCAACAGCGTTTAATGTGAAACGATCTACCAGCTGTGTATTATTTTTTTTCTCGTATACAGTTAGTCAAAAAATTATCTCACCTTCGAAGTTCGATGGATATAAAAATTTAACTAGTTCTGCAGACACATATCAGTCAATTAACCTGGCTCCTCAGTAAATAAACAAATAACTGAATAAATAAAATCGTGTTCAGTGTGTGATGTTTTATGCCATATGAAGGCCTAAAAAATTACAATATTTCCACTTATACCCACAGGGTGCCACATACACCACAATACTTCGTCCATGTTTCAGAATAATGCCTGATACTTTTTTGGCTGACTGTACTATAACGAGCTAAATTTCCCTAACAATTTCGAGCCAGCAATTTATCCTGCCTATCATACTTCTCATTTCCCCCCAAATGCTAGAGATTATCCTTTCTTCTCATACTGTTTCAATATGTACTTTACGTTACTCAGACAATAATAATGATAATAGTAATAATAATAAAAATAATAATAATAATAATAATAATAATAATAATAATAATAATAATAATAACAATAATAATAACAATAATAATAATAATGATACTACTACTACTACTACTACTACTACTACTACTACTACTAATAATAATAATAATAATAATAATAATAATAATAATAATAATAACAATAATAATAATAATAATAATAATAATAATAATAATAATAATTCACGTAACATTTCAACACCATCACCAAGAAGGAAATTTCTCCGATTTTTATTTCTTATCATACTAGTACCCCTGTTGAATATAAGCCAGTATTAAGGAGGCCCGTAGCACCTCTTTCTTAGCGATTTATTTTTGGATACGGCTGGTTAGCAACAATTTCTGTGTAATTTGTGCTGAAAATGCTCGTATTACAATGACTTAAATGAAATAAAGACGACAGTAAGAAGTAATAAACAAAATAAATCGCTTAGGAAGAAGTGTTACGGAGCTTCCTTCATCGACAGGAATAAGGGCCATACGCAATCATATTTTAAGTGATTTTGAAAAGCTCGTAACACTTGCTTCCCACCAACTTAAGCCATATATTAAACCGCATTATCTCCTACTATGTTACTGATATATACTAGGAAGCTCCCTATGACCTTTTCCTAAGCGATTTGTTTTGCTTATTACATCTTACTGTCCTCTCCTGTGTTACATAAATACTTCCAATATCGCCATAAATTCTGTCAGTTACGTGCGGAATGGATATTAACCTATTATATTAAAAAAAAATCGACAAGGAAAATGTGTTAGAGAGCTTCTTTAACCGACGAGAATACGGTCTCAAGGAGGAAGGGGGACCACTAAGCCGCCAACGCCACCTAGACCCGAAATCTCGTTGGGTAAGCAGCTCCCTACCACCTATTCCTTTGCGAATTATTTTTAGAGATGATTGATTAATATCCTTTTTTATGTTATTTATGCGTAGTATGGCGATATTAGAATGTTTATGTAATACGAAGAGGACGGGAAGGTGTAATAAGCAAAATAAGACGCTTCGATACTGAAAGGATTTAAGAACACAGAATAGGACAGTAATGTGTAATAAACAATATAAGGCGCTCAGGAAAAGGTGTTAGGGAACCGGCCGAAAAAACACTGGTATATTAATGCTAGAAGGTACCCGGATTAACCTAAGCGTGGTCAGACTATGGGGGATTAGTGCGGGATTAGGAGAGTGTGTGGTGTTAGGGAGTGTGGAGACAAACGCCTGTGTCCCTTCCTCATTATGCACATCCCCGCTAAGCTGTCAAAGGGGAAGGCTGTGTGGGAGAGACTGTAGCATTAGGTGTGTGTGTGTGTGTGTGTGTGTGTGTGTGTGTGTGTGTGTGTGTGTGTGTGTGTGTGTGTGTGTGTGTGTGTGTATTCCTCTCTCTCTCTCTCTCTCTCTCTCTCTCTCTGTTGCAACTATATTTCCAACTGTGATTTGCAAGCTTTCGACAATTCTATACGTTTCCTCTCTGCTTTCAGTTATATCAAAAATTATTATTTAATAACCACATGTATGAATGTATCATGTTCACACCACTTCTTCTGATCCTGCACTTCTGTCATCAGTGGTTCTGTTTGGCAATCTGTGTTTCCCCAGATCTTCCCTTCTCTCCTTCAGCAATGCAAAGTGGCCTGTGAAATGTGTGAAAATTTTCAGGAAGTATTTCAGTGATTAATTCTAATAAATAATGCAATTACAACATGGATCAAATTCTCAGCCATTACGGAGCTTCAATTACTGATGACCTTTAGGTTGAATTATGAAGGAGAACATTATCGCTCACAACGTCAATCAATAATCGTAGTTTTGTGATGGTTGAAAATTGAATTCATGATGATATAGCATCAATTACATAAAATTAGCTCAGTAAAAGCCTCATAAAGGTTCTCTCACATTTCCTGAAACACCCTGTATATAATAGAGTCCCCTCAGTTTCCTATGTAAGCGCCCGGCTAGCAAGGCGGTAATGTAATCACCTGTGTGTGTGTGTGTGTGTGTGTGTGTGTGTGTGTGTGTGTGTGTGTGTGTGTGTGTGTGTGTGTGTGTGTGTGTGTGTGTGTGTGTGTGTGTGTGATACCAAAATGTCTCAAAATCAAATGGGCAAATTGTAGCCAGACTTTGTGGGCAGCATCCATTGATATCGGCTTGTTGGTTAATAATTTTGGCGAAGCTGCGATGATATACCTCCGATTGACAGAGGACTTTTTTTTTTTTTTTTTTTTTTTTTTAAGAGGACAGAGATACCGAAACGCGGCTGGCAAAATCCGAAGACTTTTTCCCTATTTTGGCGAACCTGCAATGAAAAGCCTCTGACTCCCAAAGGATTACTGATCTAGTTTTTTAGTGACTGCGGGAGATATGCATTCGTGGTCGAATTCTTTGGCTTTAATTATTTATTTATCTTATTGGAAGTTGAATTTGTCTTCTCTAGCTCATTTGCATAATCGCATCTCAGTATCCTCTTTCGGCAAAGGTAGGGTAGGCCTGTGTATATTTAGATTCTTCAGACTGTTCTCATACTTCCCCGAGTTTGTGTGTGTGTGTGTGTGTGTGTGTGTGTGTGTGTGTGTGTGCTCTTCCAGGTATGGGTTCCAGTTAAGTATTTCATATTTTAGTTTTAGCTTCAGGAACGTTCTAAGAAAAAATCTTTACCATATCTCTCGACGAATTTCAGTACTATCCCTTATATAATTTTGCTCACCATTCATAAGAAATACTCATATTTTCCATTTATATTTTCACCTGGGACTAAATCTGTATATTTTTTTTTTTTTTTTTTTTTAAATAACAGAACGGAGGAAGGAAAAACAAATGGAGAAAAAAAAATAATCCATACACCAGATTACTGGTGTCCTCTGTTCATAAAATATCTGTAACAGTTAGACTTGAACAGTTGTAGGTTGAAATTTGGAGGAAAACAACTCTGGGGAAGCGAGTTCCAGAGAGATGCAGTTCGGGGAATGAAAGAATTCTGATAGGCAGAAGTTCTGCAATATGGCTGAGTGACATTCCAGTCATGAGCGCTACCAGATGCCCGTGTAGCACGAGGGAAGGCATGGAGAGGTGGCACCATGGACGCAACTTCATCTGAGCATTTGCCAAAAAAATATCTGTAAAATAATGCAAGGGAGGCAACATTCCTTCTTACTTGCAGGGGAGGTAGTTTATATGTAATGGCAGGGTTGTTAATGATTCTAACAGCTTTATTCTGAATTTTGTCAAGTTGTCTTAATGCAACCTCTCCACAACCATTCCACAAGGGTGAGCAATATTCAAGCTGAGAGCGCACATGACTCTTATAAATTATAGCTAACTGCTCATCGGCGAAGAAGTTACGGACTCTGTACAATAATCCAAGTTCCTTTGAGGCGGTTTTAGCAAGTGATCTGACATGAGAGGTCCAGCTGAGGGCACTGTTAAGTGAGACACCAAAAAAAAAAAAAAACACGCCCAATTTGTTCTCGTGATTTTTTTCTTGTTTAGTAATTACGAGCAAGGGTAGCGAAGCGATGTTTACGTTCAGCTGAGAAAGGAGAGGCCCGACGCGATCAGGCTCGGCCAGAGACGACCCGACCCGAACACAATGGTTTTCAGAGGAGAGAATCTTTCAACACGTAGTTGATACATTCATTAAATTTTGTTTTTAGCTATTTATTTACTCACGAGGCCAAAGAAACCCCTTGGAATCCCAGCTTTCCAAGGGAATGTACCAAAGGCTTCAATTAACATATTCCACCATGAAACTGAATTAAGAAAGATTTCCTGTTTTAACACAATGTTTTCTTGCATGAATTCGAACAATTAAATATCGTATTTTACGCTCATAATTTTACATGAGCGTTTTCTCTATGTTTAGGGGTGAAATCAGCAGGAGTAATCGCCTCATTTCCGGGTTTTATCTTTCGATCAAGAGCCAAGCATTTACCGCCGCAGTTCGTTAGCACTGCCATTCGGGAGCAGAGAAATGAACATTGCGCATGTGATGAATGCTACACTGCTTTCCTATCCCTACTGTTTCCCCCATCCCTATAGAAGAGGGCAACATAATCATTGACATTACAGTTTGTGGTCGCGACGTACTGCTTGCAATAAACAAACTAAAAGAGAATAAAAAACCAGGACCGGACTAAATATCTCCATGTGTATTGAAAGAACTACAGAATGAAATATCAAAGCCTTTATCTGAACTTTTTAACTTATCGCTGAAGAGCAGCAAGGTGCCACATGAATGGAAGCTTGCTAACATAACCCCAATATTCAAAAAGGGCAACAGAGCCCAACCAGAAAACTACCGCCCAATTAGTTTAACATCGGTGGTTTGCAAATTGCTTGAAACTATTATCAGAGACAAGTTTGTGAAACACTTAGAAACAAACAATCTCATAAAAGATTCGCAACATGGTTTTCGTGACAGTCGCTCTTGCCTCACGAATCTGCTTGACTTTTTCATTGATATACTGAACATGTATGACGAGACTAAATCTGTTGATGTGGTCTACCTCGATTTTCAAAAGGCTTTTGACAAAGTTCCACACAAAAGACTCCTTCAGAAGCTAAAGGCACATGGTTTCAGTGGCAGTGTTCTCGGGTGAGTAGAAGATTGGCTCACCGGACGAAAGCAAAGAGTTGTAATAAATGGAAAAGAGGCAGACTGGATAAACATTACAAGTGGAGTGCCGCAGGGTTCAGTGTTAGGTCCTATTCTTTTCTTAATATATGTAAATGATACTGACGAAGGATTGTGTTGTAAGATTTCAAAATTTGTTGATGATACTAAAATAGGTAACAGAGCAGATACAGCCATGCAAAGGCAAGCAATTCAGAGAGATCTTGATCAACTGTTTAACTGGTCCCAAGTCTGGCAAATAGATTTCAATATTAATAAATGCAAAGTGCTAAACATTGGCAGTAAAAATGTAAGAGCTAGTTATAGCATGAATAATGTCCAGCTTGATAGGGTAAACCATGAAAAAGACTTCGAAGTTATAATAACAAACGATTTGAAACCAAGCAAACAATGCACAGAAGCTGTGAAAAAAGCCAGTATATTGATTGGATTCATAGACAGAGCATTTGAATATAAATCCGATAATATTGTCTTCACGTTGTATAATTCCTTAGTACGCCTGCACTTTGAGTATTGCGTTCAGTTTTGGTCACAGTATTATAAAAAGGATATGGAAAAGCTGGAAAGAGTGCAGCGAAGGATGACAAAGATGATACCTAGACTGAGAAATAAACTGTACGAGGAACGTTTAGAAGCCCTGAATCTCTTTACCCTAACTAAACGGAGGATACGAGGAGATCTAATTCAAGTATTCAAAATATTCAAAAGACACGATAACATGACTGTCGATAAATACTTCACAGTTGATCACTCGAATTATAATTGAGGCAATGGACATAAAATAATTGGCAAACGATTCCAGTCGCATGAAGCTAAGCATGTCTTCTTCAATAGAGTTGTAAATATATGGAATAAATTGCCCTCCAACGTAGTAAATTGTAATACAGCACAAACCATTAAAGGTCGCCTGGATAAGTATTTGTCGTCTAACCCCCAGCTTAATATGTTTACTCCTGAATAAAACACTTGTGTATGTATAATATTCTATTTTATTTTATTTAAGTTTTTTAGAGCCTGAATCAATTTATTAAATGCAAATATAGTATATGCACAGACTAGGATACGCACAGACAGCCCTGCGTTAGCAGTCACTACTCATGCTTTCGACCTGTGATGGGCTGTGGATCACTGAGGGTCCCTGTTAGTTACGTGGCCACCATCGGGATTTTTTTAATGTACCAGGGGTCACTACTTCAGGAGGTGACTTGTGTGCTTGTCCCGCATGGGAAAGTTCCTAGTCTCAATGGAATGAACGGAGCTAGGGCCTGACTGACTGCTGCCTACCTTAATAGCTCCAGGCAAGGCTGCCACACCACCCCTGAACATCCAAACTTTGCACTGTGCAAATTCCACTCTGTGTCCGCAAACTCCCCGTTAACTCAAGGTACCCGTACATAGTGTCATGCAGTAGTTATTAATTTATTTGATTATTCATTTTACTTTACTACTTTCTCTTTCAGGTTATTCATACTGGTAGCTTATAGATAATGTGTTATAGAATGTAGCTTTTCCTTTTCAGTCTTTCCTATGAAATTTCCACGTCAGTTTTTCCATGCTGCATGGTGGTTTTTCTCACTTTTTCTTCCCAATTTTAACTGGAGGGTTTGGAGGTGGGGGGAGCATTCATGCTTTACTATCCTTAACCTTCAGCATGTAGAGTTAGATCTCGTAGTCATAGTCTACCCTGCAACAAACAGCCTCGAAAGGACCATAAGGTCTGTTGCTGTTTGCTTTCATTTGTACTCCTTTGTATATGCACATCCAGAAAGAAAACGGGAGAGAGAGAAAACGTGAGAAGGTAAATACTTTAGTTCAAGTATTCTTCTGTAATTGTTCAACTCTCTTACCGGAAATGTTGAAAGTTTACACCAAAATGAAAATGTGATGACAGGCGTGTGTTCAAACGCTCGGCCGGTCGTCGTGCTCTCACAGAGTGCATTATACTGGTTTGCCATCTACACTGCAGCCCTCAAGGGATGTTGTTTGATCCTCTCCAATTTCCTTTATAGTGTACAAACTAACAACTAATTCCATAATCCAGCCTTTGACTCCATTTCCATGAAGCAATAACATCCACTGTCCTGTATGGCATCGTGTGTGTGTGTGTGTGTGTGTGTGTGTGTGTGTTGCAGAGGAGATGGAGGGTACACAGGAGAAGACAATCTGTCCTTGTCAACCCTCATCATTATTGGACCCAGTGTCTTATGCCCTCCCCCCTCCTTTCATTCCCTCCCCTTCCTTTTCTCTCTCTCTCTCTCTCTCTCTCTCTCTCTCTCTCTCTCTCTCTCTCTCTCTCTCTCTCTCTCTCTCTCTCTCTCTTTTATATATATATATATATATATATATATATATATATATATATATATATATATATATATATATATATATATATATATATATATATATATATATATATATATATATATATATATATATATATATATATATGTGTGTGTGTGTGTGTGTGTGTGTGTGTGTGTGTGTGTGTGTGTGTGTGTCCATCTATCTATCCATCTATCAATATATCTTGATACAGCCAAACTTCTTCCACTTTTCCTTTGTAAATGAATGAAGCATATTTTCAAGGAATGTGACTGAAAATAGTACCATTAATATCTTTAAAACTAAATAAGATATAAATCTTGATGCGAATGGTATTATATGAAGATAAATATTCAATCTTATTTTTAAGTATGCATATATGTAGAGAGAGAGAGAGAGAAAGAAATGTGTGTGTGTGTGTGTGTGTGTGTGTGTGTGTGTGTGTGTGTGTAACGCATTAGAATAGATGTATCTTCGAGTCTCTTGGAAGAAAGGAAATATAGTGACGATCCCTGACTATATTTCGAACGGATCTGAATTGACATAACTAAATTTGCTTCGCCAGTTGTGGGCATCGCATTCACCAGCCCACACTTATTACCCATGGCCTTGCTGTTCTCTTGGGACGTGAGACAGTGGAATGCTGTTATAACCTACCCAAGTATAAATATATGGGTGGTTGGGTATAGGCATGCATGAGTGCACGTGCGTGGATGTACACATTTTTGATGCATACGTGCCATATGTAAATTTCCTTAGGCTTTCTGATCATGCAGGGTGCCGTTTCTCACTTTTTCCTATACTGCAAATATCGCAGGGTATGGAGGGTGGAGGAGATCTGAGCCTGCTGCTGTGATATCCTTTTCTCCTACTGTTGTGACTATAGCACTTTATTAGTATTAGGGCCGGACCACCTTATAAAGACCATAAGGTTTGTGTGCCCCGTGTGTCTATGTCACTGCTCTCTCTGTCTGTCTGTCTGTCTGTCTGTCTGTCTGTCTGTCTGTCTGTCTGTCTGTCTGTCTGTCTGTCTCTCTCTCTCTCTCTCTCTCTCTCTCTCTCACACACACACACACACACACACACACACACAGTATCTCCCCTTACATCCCGTCAGTCCATCAGATCAATTAACTCATTATCGCCTTCTCACCTATCTCTTCCCTCCCTCTCTCCCAGTTATATCCTGCCATTTCCTTTCCTAATATCACATTTTTACCTGCTTTCTTCTCTGTTTCTGTTGTTTTCTCCACTGCTTATCTGCTGAGCCATTACTTCTCGTCTACGTTCTACAAATATACACACACGCATGCAGGCACGCACAGACGCACGCACGGACGCACGAGCACACAGACAGACAGACTGACAGACAGACACACAGACACACACACACACACACACACACACACACACACACACACACACACACATTTCAATTATATCCATTATGCAGTGCTACTCTGACTGGCTCCGATTAACCAAATTACGAGATACTGTGCCCTTTCCATCATCATTCTCAGTTAATTTCTTCGGTGCTTATGACCTCCTTGGATTAATATCTATAAATACGCAAAATGTCACTTCATTGTCTTAAAAACTGTCGATATTCGTCACTTACTTTGGCTTCTTTTTTATGGCCATCCACAAATTGACTATATATCAAAGAGGGTTCAATATCAGGGGTTGCATTTCCTCACGCGAAACAAGAGATTTGTCAATACGGCAGCTGTGACTTTCCTTTGGGACCTAATCTATACTGATACTATAATGCAGCACAGTGACTTGCTACTTCTGGCCATATATAGTGGACAGTCTTACATCGTGAAATATTAGAAAGATTATTGGCGAGAAATACGAGTGGATAGCGGATGGACAGAACTGGAGTGGAGCTTTCTCTTACAGTTATGGCCGATCTACCTTCAGTGAAAAGTAAGGTCTGTATAGTCTTTGTATCTGTGTAACTTTGTGCTGTCCCTCTTACCCAAGTTATATTTCATAGCTTACCTGCCTTTCAAAGCTGTACACACCCATTCCCCTACCCATACACACCCCTCATCCCTCTACACCAACACGTCATCCATCCCTTTCCACATAACATACTTCATTTCACACCCTTTATACACCTGCTGGTAATAGTCGTCTTCCGCGCCTCCCTGCTAAGGTAAAGGCCAAACGCTCTAACGCAGGTGAATTACTAACTGAAGACGTGTAATTTTTAAACTCTTCCATATGCACTGGCACCAAGAACTTAGGCCAGTCACCTCCCCTTCGTCATTTTGAGATTCAGGATGTCTTTTCATAGTTCATGCTTGCTTGCGTTCATACTTGTGCTTCTCCTCCTTCTCTCTTCTCTCCTCCTTCCCTCTTCCTTCCACTGTCCGTACGTTCACTCTCCATCTCTCTCTATTTTCTATCTTCTCATCATTCCCTGTCCTCTCCCTATCTCTTTTCTTTTTTCCCCATCCTCGTTCCTCTTTTTCTCCCTCTCTCTTCCCTCTTCTCCCTGTCTCTTCTCTAATTCTCTCTCCTTCCCTCCCTCCCTCTTTTCTTTCCTTTTCTCTTACACCTTGGTTAGACAATAGTAAAATAATCTTCTTCTTTTTTTTTTCCAAAAGATAACCGTGATTTTTCTGTAAACTTCCTCTTATACTGTAGGTACTTCGTATGTACTCCTATGTGCTCCCCCCGTCTCTCTCTCTCTCTCTCTCTCTCTCTCTCTCTCTCTCTACATTATATAATCCATTCACTCATTCAGTTACATGCTCTTTTCCCCCTTTCCCCTTTCCACCTAATCTCCTTCCAGGTTCCTATATCATGTCTTCCTCCTCTCTTTCTCTTCCTCCTCTCCTCCTCCTCTTTCCTAATTTTCCTTTCTATTTCCCTCCTTCTTGATCTTCCCATCACTCCCTCTCTCTCTCTCTCTCCCTCTCCCTCTTTTTCTCTCGTCTCACAGCCTTCCTTGCCCCATCCTTGTGTCTTCCTTCTTCCTCCCTTCTCATCTTCGCTTCATCCCCCTCCTTCTCCTTTTCTTCTCTTTTTCCCCTTCTCTGCATATTAATTTCCATTTCTTTTAATTTTTCCCTTTCTTAGGATCTCTCTCTCTCTCTCTCTCTCTCTCTCTCTCTCTCTCTCTCTCTCTCTCTCTCTCTCTCTCTCTCTCTCATTCATTCATTCCCCAATCTCACACTCTCACTCCTTATGTCTTTCCCATTCTCACCTCCCCTCCTCCTCTCCCCTCTCCCTTTCTCCTCCCTTCACTCACTCAATCTCCCCCTCCCTCCCTCCTCCCCAGATATTGATGCTCCCTCGATGGCAGCAGCAGCTCCCTGGGGAAATTTTCTGCTTCTGTTGTCATAAGGGAAAGTGAAAGAGAGGAAGAATGGGGGAGAATGGGGAGAGGAAGAGGAGGAAGGGGAGGAGAATGGGAAGAGGAAGAAGAGGAAGGGGAGGAGAATGGGAAGAGGAAGAAGAGGAAGGGGAGGAGAATGGGAAGAGAAAGAGAAAGAAGAGAAGGCGAGAAGAATGGGAAGAGGAAGAGGAAGAAGGGGAGGAGAATGGGAAGAGGAAGAGGAAGAAGGGGAGGAGAATGGGAAGAGGAAGAGGAAGAAGGGGAGGAGAATGGGAAGAGGAAGAGGAGGAAAAAGAAAGGGGAAGAGAGGATGAGGAGGAGGAAGAAACAGAGAAGGGAACATGAAGAGGAAGAGGAAGAAACAGAGAGGGGAAGAGGGAGAGGAAGAGGAAGGGAAAGAAACAGAGAGGGGAAGAGAAGATGAGGAAGAGGAAAAGGACAATACAGAGAGGGGAGGAGGGGATGAGGAAGAGGAAAAAAACAGACAGGGAAAGAGGAAGAGGAAGAGGAAGGAACAGAGAGGGGAAGAGGGGAAGAGGAAGAGGAGGAAAAAGAAAGGGGAAGAGGAAGAGGAGGGAAAAGAAAAGGGAAGAGAGGATGAGTAAGAGGAAGAGGAAGAAACAGAGAGGGGAACATGAAGAGGAAGAGGAAGAAAAAGGAAGGGGAAGAAAGGATGTGGAAGAGGAAGAAACAGAGAGGGGAACATGAAGAGGAAGAGGAAGAAACAGAGAGGGGAAGAGGGGATGAGGAAGAGGAAGAAGAGGAAAGAGAGAGAAGAAGGTGGGATGAGGGAGAAGAAAAGAAAGAAACAGAGACGGGAAGAGGGGATTAGGAAGAGGAAGAGGAGGAAACAGGGAGGGGAAGAGGGGATGAGGAAGAGGAAGAAACAGACAGGGGAAGGGGGGATGAGGAGGTTTTAAGAAGAAAGGGATGAACAAGAGGGAAATAGAGGAGGGAAGAAGGGGAGGAGAAAAGGGAGAGGCGAAGAAGAAGTGGAAGAAACAGAGAGGGGAAGATGAAATGAGGAAGGGGAAGAGAAAGCAACAGAGAGGGGAAGAGGAAGAGGAAGAAACAGAGAGGGGGAAGGAAGAATAATGAATAGGAAGAGGAAGAAACAGAGAGAGGAACAGGGGATGAGGATGTTTTAAGAAGAGGGGCGAGAAGGGGTGGAGAATGGGAAGAGGAAGAGGAAGAGGAATAGGAAGGAACAGAGAGAGGAAGAGGGAGACGAAGAGGAAGAGAGAGGGGTTGAGGGTGAGGAAGAGGAAGAAACAGATAGGGGAAGAGGGGATGAGGAGGTTATAAGAGGAGAAGGAGGAAGAAGAGGGAAATAGAGGAGGCAAAAGGGGGAGGAGAATGGGAATAGGGGAAGAGGAAGAGGAAGAAACAGGGAGGAAGTGGGGGGAATAAGGGGAGAGCGAGGAAGAGGAAGGGAATAAGGAGGAGGAGGAAATGGAGGGGGATAGAGAAAGAGAATGAGGAGGGGGATGAAGAAAGAGAGAGCAAGAAGAGAGGGAGGACGGGGAGGGGAAGAAGAAGGGAGGGAGGAAGGGGAGGGGAAGAAGAAGGGAGAGTGGAAGGGGAAGAGAAGAAGAGAGGAAGGAAGAGAGGAAGGACGAAAAAAGCGATAAGAGGAGAAGGAGGAAGAGGAGGGGAATGAAAATCACTTCATGTGTTAAGAAGAAAAAGGAGAGAGAGAGAGAGAGAGAGAGAGAGAGAGAGAGAGAGAGAGAGAGAGTGAGAGAGAGAAGAATGAGAAGGCCAGGTAGAGGGATAAGGTAGAGACGAGAAGGCAGGGAAAGGTAGGGCGATGTGTGAAGGTGAAGTGGAAATGAAAAGAAATGGAGAGTGGAAAGAAATTACGGCACTTGAAGGAAGAGAGACCAGCGAGAAATGAAACTGAGGAAAAAGAGAAGGAAATGAAACAAGGACGAAGAAAGGAGGGGAAAGTTTGTGTCTCTGTTACTTCAGGGGAAAATGAGAGAGAGAGAGAGAGACGGGGGGGGGGAGGAAAATATGCAGGGGGAGAAGAGGGGGTGACTAAAGTGGAAGTAAAAGAAAGAAGGGAAATGAATATACAGATAATTGATGAATTGTAAGAGAAAAAGGATGAGGGAAAGAAAATGGGGAAGACAAGACAAGAAATGGGAGAAAGATAGGTAGAAAAATAAGGAGGAAAGGATGAAGGGGAAAAAAGGCAGCATGAAAAAGGGAGGAAAGGGCCGTAAGGAAAAAATAAGTAGATGTTATGACTCCGCTGTTATGAAGCAGAAGAGAGAGAGAGAGAGAGAGCGAGAGAGAGAAATGAGATCGTTCATGCTTTCCACTCGTCATGTAATCACTTAACTCAGTTCAGCCGTCCACCTGTCACTAAAGTCCCTCCCAGTATATTTATTTCCCTTCATTCCTAGCTTATTTAACTTTTTTTAATCTGCTTTCCTTCATTTTAATAAAGCAAAATATATTGTACGTCAGATAAAGTCATTCAATTATCTTTACGAATTTTCTCATAGCCTAGCTTACCCGAACAGAACAGTCTTTTAACTCTATCTTAACCTAAAATTCTCCTCTCTCCTTCTTGTTTGCTTAGTTGTATGAATAGAGTGACGCTAGAATATGGCGCTAGTCAAGAAGAAGTGCAGTGGGAAGTATGTCGAGCAGTAGCACTGTCTCATTCTGCCACAGAGCTCCATGGAATAAACCGCAAAATGACATAGATCTAGGTTAGAGTGAAGACAGTTTAGAATTATAGTGTTTTCCCTACCATTAGAGACTTAAAGAGAGACGTATGGGAATTATAGCTGTATAAGGTTATCCGCAGAGAATTATTTGGAGAGGTTTCAAGTTAAGATCCAACTGGGCATGAACGTATATTTTTACACATTAATAATTGGACAAAATAGTGCTGCTATACTATACTCCTTTTACCTTAACTTTACCTATATGTTCTCCCTTCTGCATCTTATTTCACATAGTTCAGTGGCAGAAAAAGACAATACTTTTACTTTGCATCCTCTTCCTAGCACTTCTTCATGACTAGTTTCAAGTTCTAGCGTTAACCTCCCGGTGAAGCTCAGTAGCCAAGATGAAGAGATGGCAATTTTAGGTCAAGTTAGAATGAAAAAGACATAATGTCAGGAATGATACCCCTTCCCTACTAAGCCTTAACCAGCACTGTTAGTTCTGTCTCTTCCATCTCTCGCTGCAGACTTCCTTTACTTGCTGTTGTGATGGCCCTGCAACCCGTCATATGAGTCTCAATACTGATGCATAAACTTTGTCTGGGAGAACGGGTTGTGTGCCAGAGATGCACCAAATTAAGACAGGCAGATGTGCTAAATTGCTGACAGGTGTAGGATTTCATCAGGTCAGCAGGTGCAGGATTCGTTCAGGGGTCAGCAAGCGCAGGATTCATCGCAGTGCAGCCTCTGTACATGAAGCTCTTAATGTCGGGTCTTTAACGTGTCTCTAAGCTCAGTGTGAAGTCAGGATTTGCACAAATATACTCCTATAATCATTTTCCTGTAGTTCATTATCTATAGATGTTGCTTTCACTCACGTCATTCGCTTTTCTATGGTGTATTAAGTATCTGGCTCTTTGCATGACTTTGTTTTGTTATGCTGCCCTTCGCTGTGAGACAGAATTACTGACAAACTGTATATGTCGTGGTCTTGCTCTTGATGTATATACCTGAACTGTACGAGTATAATTTAGTAGGCAACGTAGGCAATGGCTTCCTAGATCAGCTGTCGGAAATCATAAAAAGAGATGTTCCCGGCAAGAGAAGTTGCCTTGGGGGAAGACTGTCACTTAGCACCACAGAGAGATACCTGTTCTCAAGATGGTTATTGAAATGCCCTTAAAGGCTCCCAGTGATGGCTTGGCTCTGAGCCTTACAAAAGAGACCCTCGTGCTACTCAGTGGCAAACGCTCCAGCAATTTCTTACAATTGACTTGCTTTTTCAATTCTGCTGTAGCATTAACCCCGTTTTTCTGACAGTAAGATTAGCAGGTCAGAGAACGCTGTGTTGTCTGTGAACTCAAACACTCTTTGTGATTGCTTCCTACTTCACTTAGGCTGATTTTTCAGACTGACTGTGATAGCTCCTTCAAATATTTTAACAGCTTCTGGGAGAAACTGTGTAGTCCAATGGATTATTTTATATTTATTTATTCATTTATAATTTTTTGCACGGGAATGAAACAAATTTATTGCACCTGTGTGTCCACGCCCCCATTAAAAAAAAAAAATCTAGTATATCATAGCTGCATTAAGAGCCAGTTCGCAGTCACGTCGACGGAAGAAATGCGAACACTGTTTTAACAAGGTCTAATGACTTATTTTTACAGATGCAGTGTGCTTAAGAACCTGACTTGAATGACTCTTAATTTTGATATTCTTCACTTCAAATACTTGTGAAATTCAGGTTTTGAAGGCTTTCAGTTTTTGGTCATTTCTAATCTGCATAAAAAAATAACGATAAAAACCAGGCCTTCCCCCCAGCCCTCTCTTAAACAACTCACCATTCTTTCCATCATTAAATATTAAAATCCACGACCATCCGTCCCTCCCTCATTCTTATCCCCTCATTACTGCATTCTTTCCCTCCCTATCTTCTATTCCTCTGCCACCCCCCCCACCCCTCACCCCACACACAAACCTACACCCCCACACACCCCCACCCACCCCCACACACACACCCAAACCCCCCCACGCACCCACACCCTCACCCCCCCCACCCCCCCACACACACACCCAAACCCCCCTACGCACCCACACCCTCACCCCCCCCCACACACATCTCTCCATCCGTTTCTCTCTTAAACCATTCACACTGCCTCCTCCGCCACGACTACACATCCATCTCTCCCTCCAGTTCGTTCCTCCCTTCCTTCATCCCCCATTCCATCCGTCTGTGTCCTTCACTCCTTTCCCTTACCTCCGACCATCCCCCTCTAAAACTATCCATCCATGACCATCCACTTCTCTCCCTTACCTTTCCTCGTCTATCCTCCTCAGCCTTTCCACCCCTACCAATACCCTCACTGTTTCCCCCCACTCCAATCTTTTCCCTCTTCCTCATTCCATCATTATCCATTGCCAGTTCCCTCCCTCTTATCTCTCCATTCTCCCCCCCCCCTCTTTTTCTCTCTCTCTCTCTCTCTCTCTCTCTCTCTCTCTCTCTCTCACGTTAACTGAAGTCCGCCTAGTCTTTGTAACGCCGGATATTGTCCAAGGGAGGTGGTGTGAAAGGCAGCGGGGGAGTCAGAGCTGAAAATTGGGCGAATGGAGGGCAGATTTTTGAGAGAGAGAGAGAGAGAGAGAGAGAGAGAGAGAGAGAGAGAGAGAGAGAGAGAGAGAGAGAGAGAGAGAGAGAGAGTGAACAAACATCTAAAAGAGGGGAAAAATGAACAAGAAGAGTGGCAAATGAGAGACAAAGAAGTTAGATAAACAAAAAAAAGACAGGTGAGAGAGAGAGAGAGAGAGAGAGAGAGAGAGAGAGAAGCGGGGACTGCTGACTTTATGGGATTTTTATAATACCCAGGTGACCGAAATATTCTAGATTAAAAAAGGAATTAATAATTATAATCTGTTGCCAAGTATTGAAATTAGAACAAGACTATAATGATATGCTTACAAATAATGTCTTTGTGAATAATGATAAGTTGCTTAATTTCAGTTTCTATTTCTGCCTTCCTCTAAAATTTCCTACTAGTCATTTATATATGCTAAATGCTCTTGCTACCCTTCTCTCTCTCTCTCTCTCTCTCTCTCTCTCTCTCTCTCTCTCTCTCTCTCTCTCTCTCTCTCTCTCTCTCTCTTACACACACACACACACACACACACACACACACACACACACACACACACACACACACACACACACACACACACACACACACACACACACACACACACACACACACACGTTTTACTTTTAATACTAATTTTACAAACACTCGTAAGGTCTGAACTGTCTGTAAATCTAGCCTATACATCCTCTCTCTCTCTCTCTCTCTCTCTCTCTCTCTCTCTCATTCATTTTCCCTCACTCCTCCAACTTTCGGCTTCCTAACTTCACGCACAAGACTAACTTTCCTCCTCTTTTCCTTAATATCCAATGGGCCTTCTGGTTCAACTTTACTGGTGAGAGGACAGTGCTTGGGTTTTGTTATTTTTATTTGGAGAGAGAGAGAGAGAGAGAGAGAGAGAGAGGTGAAGAGATACGGAAGGCACGAGAATTATTAGAGATAGAAAAGACGTGTGGCTTATGAGAGATTGAAGAGAGAGCAACGGTGAAAAGTAAAGAGAAAAGGAGACTGGAGAGAGGTAGAATTAGGAGTGGAGAGACACAGAAAGAATGGAACAGGAAGAGAAAGAGGAGAAGGGAATGGTGAGAGATAAGGGAGAACTGGAAAACAAGGAGAGGAGAGAGGATGGGGATATAAATGAGAAGTGAATGGGAAGAGATTAGGGAGTGGGGTGAAAAAGAGAAAGAATTGGGAGAGACAGAAGGGCGAATATGGAGAGACTGAAGAGAGGTGAATGGGGAGGGACAGGGGAATGGGGTGATTAGAGAGAGGGAGACGGGCAGAAATAAAGAGAGGGGAATGGGGAGAAATAATGAAAGGAGAATGGGGAAAGACAAAAGAGAGGGAAATGGAGAAAGATGAAAAAAAGAATGGGGAGAGATGAGGAGAGGGGAATGGGGAGAATTAAAAATAGGAGAATGGAGAGAGACAGCAGTAAGAAGAGTCGGGAGAGATAAAGAGAAAGGCTTAGGGAGACAGCAAAGAGGGAAATGGAGGGAAGATAGAAAAGAGGGAAATGGAGAACGATAAATACATGGGAAGGAGGAAAGAAAGAGAAGAATGGTAGAGAGGGGAAGAGAAGGATAGAGAGAAAAGAGAGGAGCAGGAGAGAGAGAAAAGAGAGGTGCAGTATAGAGAAAAAAGAGAGGAGCAAGATATACAGAGAAGGGAGGAAGCTGACAAATGGAGAAGAGAGGTGAATATTGCTACAGAAGAGAGTTGGGACTGGGTGTTTGATCACTTAGTTTGGATATTTAAAGCAAAAGTGCCTAATCGCCCATTTGCAAAGTGACTCTAATTTACCAGCATACCGCACCCAACCCTTGGATACCAACCCTTTATGGGACAAATCCGGTTGGACCGTCTTAATCCCCTAAACCACCAACCATTCATCAATTTGTCTATGGTTACCACCCGGCGTAGTAAATAGCATCCAGAGTAACAGAAACTCACTTTGACTTGACAATCCGTGTGAGTAACTCAAAAATAGCAGAAAATCGAATACATGAACGGTGGACTTCGCCGTCTACTACTACTATATTCTTTTCACCTTAACTTGGCCCAGATTCCTTTGTAGCTTACTCCACGTAGCTCAGTGGCAGAAAAAGGAAATACTACAGCTTTACTTCAGTTCCACAGCAAGTCTTCGTGACTAGCATCAAATTCTAGTGCTAATCTACTATTACAATTAAGTAATCAAAATGGAGAGGTGGCAATTTAGGCCAGGGTAGAATAAAGAGGGTATAATTAATATAAGTACAATAAACAAGATACTGGTACATAAAGAAAAACTTCTAGAACACATAACAATCATAAAAAGTTGAAGCTGAGTAAAAACACTGAAGGAAAAAATGAAAAGGCAGGAAAAATATAAAGCAGAAATCTGTACAGTATGGGCTGGCGCGTTACATGAACCCTGGCAGCTTAAATTACCTATGGGAAGGCCCAAACTTTTGCATAATTTTAATTTAGAGCCGCCCGGTGCTCAGTGCTCCCCTACCATTAATTCTTCCAACATATTTCTGATTTTTTTAAAAATTGGTTTCTGGGATTCTTTGTCCTCTGATGAAAATATAGTACAGTGGAGAGGATGGAGAGTGAAAGACTGACTAAGAGGGTGTATGTGGGTGAGGTGGAGGGAGGGAGAGGGAGGGGTAGACCGAGGATGAGGTGGAGGGATGGAGTTGAGAGGTATATGAGGGAGGGGGGGGTGAGTTGGGGGGAGGGGAGTCAAATGGTGGGTGACAGAGTGACTTGGAGGCGTTTTGTCTGCGGCCACCCTTTGCGGGATTAGGGCGTCGGGCTATAGATAGATAGATAGATAGATACTAAAATATTTCCTCTTACATTTCTTACTAAATAAATATCTGAAAAAAAAAATATATATATACGAGGTCTGATCTAAAAGTATCCGACATTTAGCATGTAAGAAAAGAAAAAAAAACATAATTACTGAGTTCAGCTTTTATTCACCTTCAAAGTACGTTCACCGGGGCTCAACACACATACCCCAGCGGTCCTTCCGTTCCTGAGAGTATTTAGTAAAGTCAATTTTGGGGATCGCCAACATGATCTTTATCGCCTTTGTCCTTATCTCACTTGTGTCCTCAAATCTCGAACCCTTTAGCGGCATCTTCAGTTTAAGAAATAGCCAAAACTCGCAGGGAGCCGTGTCAGAGGAGTAGGGAGCCTGCCGGACCTGTGCTATCCTGTGTTTGACCAAGAAAATCCGCAAAAAACGATAGATGTGGGAGGCGAAGGACTGGCAGTTCCACGACGACAATCCACCAGCCCACTCATCCCATCTCATCCGGGATTTTTTTTTTTTTTTTTTTTTTTTTTCCAAACACAGGATCGTACCGGTCAGGCAGGCTCCCTACTCTCCTGACACGGCTCCCTGCGACTTTTGGCAACTCCCTAAACTAAAGATACAGCTGATTGCTTCGAGATTTGAGGACACAAGTGAGATAAAGACAAATGCGACAAAGATCTTGTTGGCGATCCCAAAAATATACACTACAAAATGTCTCCAGCCACGAGAGGACCGCTGGGCAAAGTGTGTTGAGTCCAGAGCGACCTACTCAGAGCGGGAATAAACTCTGAACCCAGTAAGTATTTTTTTTTTTTTTTACCAGCTATAGGTGAGATACTTTTCGATCAAACCTCGTATAATTGGTGGGACTCGCCGTAGTTACAATTTTTCTGAAATCTTGTCGCTGGTGAAAACTAACACTGCAGTGATAACTAATTTCACATAATTTCTCTTCGGGGAAATATAACAGGGGAAAACGTATTGGTACAACAATGTTTATTTTTCACATAATTTCCTTCAGAACATTATCATCGGGAAAAAATATCAGTTGGTGTGGCAGTTTTCACTCTCACTTACCCCTTTCCGGACAATGACACTTTCTTATTTTATATTTGCTATTTTCTAACAACTTATTAAGATTCGGGGGGATTTTCCCAGCCAGGTAAGTTCAATCATGCTTTCCTAACTCATTCAGTAGGAGAGATCTCTCTTATATAAAATCTGATCGTTTGGAAATAGAAAATATAAAAGAGAAAAGGTTGTCATCGCAGTAAGTAGGATAATCATTCCAGTCGCATGTCTCCTTCAGGCAACAATAAATTGTCTGCCAAAATCAAAAGAAGAGTAAGAATGCAGTATCCTTCTTTGTTCACTTCAGTTCGGAAATGCATTTTAATTTCCGCTCTGGCGATGCGAGTGAGTGTTATGTTTCAGAGAGAGAGAGAGAGAGAGAGAGAGAGTGTGTGTGTGTGTGTGTGTGTGTGTGTGTGTGTGTGTGTGTGTGTGTGTGTGTTAACAAAGTAAGTCGGTTTTATCTATTTTAGTAAACGTCAGGAAAGAGTTGAGGGACAGCCGCTGAGTAAACCTATTGTTTTGTTTTTGTTTTTATATAAAAACAGATCAAAAGTCGAGGTTACAGTGCTAGGTCAAACGCTGCCCAAGCAAAATCAATCAAAAGCGTTATTATTCACTTAGGTAAAACTTAGGGGAAGGTAAGAATGAAGTGAGTCAATATGAGAATAGTCAAAGGTCTAGATCACATGGTAAGGTCAGAGTTCGACTGTGTGTATGGGTGCTAAGCAAAAAACGGTTTCGGTCCAATTTTAGCCAAACTTGGCGGAGGAGTTGAAAATCAGTGAAGAAGTTAACTATTGTTCTTATTGAGAACAATACGTCAGAAGTCTAGATCATGCAGCAAGGTTGACAAACATTTTTTATCACATACAGTCCAAGTGTTGTGAATAAGTTGAGGATAAAGTAAGAAAAGCCCAAATGGATGTGACTTTGAGAAGATTCAGTCAAAGGTCAAGGACAAAAGGAAAATTTAAAAGTCAAGGTCAACTCCAACAGTTTTGATCTGATCTGAACCATATTTGCTGGCAGTGTTGGATCAGTCAAGAACGAGAGGATTTGATTTTGGGTACAATCAGTAAAAAGGTTGAGGCCACAGGACAAAGTGAAAGCAAGACCCGTGTGTCTGTGTGTGAATGAACTAAGTAGAACAGTTTAAATCTGATTTAGACGTGACCCACCCCTTGTCCACAAGGAACTGGACACTCAAGTATTTAACTGATGGGACTGTGGTAAGGATGGTGTGCAGCTTGTACTGGAATGGAATAGGGAAAGGTGATTAGGTGAAACAAATGCTGTGACGATTGTCCCGTATGAGAGACAGTTGCCATTTTAGTTCCCAGTATGAGAGAGAGAGAGAGAGAGAGAGAGAGAGAGAGAGAGAGAGAGAGAGAGAGGAAATTCGAGTCAAAGTCAGTCATCTATATGTGATACTGGTCTGTGCACTAATCTACCATCTGTTAAGAGTATAGAAGTGGAGAAAAGAGACAGTGGAATATTAATGAACAGAAGGAAGAGAAGCGCACCTGGGATATCGCCTTGAGGTACAACAGCAATAGCTGGGGTGAAGATTTTTCGCCGTAGAGAGACGCTTTATCGTTCGTGAGTATAGTTCGCAATTTTTCATCTTATTTCCGAGAACTGGGCGCAAAAATACGACAATGTTACGGATTTACATTCTTTCCATGGTAATATTATTTTTTTACTTAATTTATCTGTTCTTTTTCTGTACGCCCGTAAAAAAAATACATATATATATATATTCTGGTGCAGAACGCTTGTTGCAGCTGAGCATTTAAGATTTTAGACCAAGTTATAGTCGACAGATTAGAGTAAGTCTTTATCCAATTACGATGTGATCCTTTGTTGTCAAAATAGTCAAACTTTGCCGAGAGACTTTGCGTGAGACTATTTATTGTCGTGGGAAAGTCTACATCCACTGCGTTAAATATTCAGTTGAGTTGCTAAAGGTCTGGGCACTGTATTACAATTTGTCCCCCCAGTGCAAAAGGAAATGTAAAATGAAAATGAAAAATAGGACAAGGAAATGAAAACTAGAACGACACAGAAGAAGAGAGAAATATTTATAAAAGTTGAGGGGAGGAGGACAAGTATAGAAATTCTGAGAGCACTATGTTATTAATTCATCCCTGTTTCCAATGTACAAAGTCGAGGAAATATAAGAACTGAAGCAATGGAGTGAAATTAATAAATTCAGAACTGGGAAATAGTTATAACTATTGAGAGAGAGAGAGAGAGAGAGAGAGAGAGAGAGAGAGAGAGAGAGAGAGAGAGAGAGAGAGATATTACTGCAGACATCACTGTTATTTCAGAAGTTGTAATTCAGGACTGTGAAAGGAGGACGAGTGAGATAAAGAAGGGGAAGGAGGGAGAGAAGGATGGAAGGAAGGACGGGAGGGAGGAAGGAAAGAAAGAAGGAAGGAGGAGAGAAAGGAAGGAGGGAAGGAAGAAAGCGGGGAAAGATTGAGAAAAGGATGGAAGGAAGCAAGAGGAGAAAAGGGAGAAGAGGGAAAGGAGAATGAGAAGGAAAAGGGAAAAGTAGAGAAGGAAGGAAGGAAGCAGTGAGGAAAGGAAAGAAAGGATGCTGACCGGAAGGATGAAGCAGTGAAAGAAGAAGTGGAGGAAGGAAAGCAGGACTGAGAAAATGAGAGGGAAGCAGGGAGGATGAGAAAGAGGTATTGAAGGACTTGAGATAAGGAAGGAAGGAAGGAGTGTGGAAAGGAAAGAAGGAAGGGCTTAGGGAAGAAAGGAAGAGCAAGGAGGGAAAAAGAAAGGAGGGTAAGAAGAAAAGATGTAAAAAAGGAAGGAAAAAGTGAGGAAAGAAAGGGAAAGAGGGAAGAGAGACAGAATGAGGGAAAGTGGAAAAAAACAGAGAAATGAAGAATGGTGACAAACGAAGGAAGAAAAAATTTAATGGAGGAAGGCTAGAAGGAAGGAAGGAAGGAAGGAAGGAAGAAGGAAAGTAAAACTGGTAATAAAAAAGAATTGGAGAGAAAATGAGGAGGGAAGGAAAAGGAATTCAAGAATGGAGAAGATGAAAGAATGAAAGAGTGAATGGAGGAGGGAGGAAGAGGAAATGAAGAAAGATGGAAAGGACGGAAGTGCAACTAGCAGAAGAAAAATGGGAAGAGAGGACAAAAGGAAGGAGAGGATGAAGGAGGGATTGATGACAGGAAGGAAGAAAAGAAGAAGGGAGGGAAGGAGGGAAGCAGGGATGTGCAGTACGACAAGAATGGGAATATAAGAGATGGAAAGAGAAGGAGGGAAGCAAGGACGGAAGAAAGGATGTAAGGAAGAAAAGAAAGAAGGAAAGAAAGAAAGCAAGGAAGGAGGGAGTGAAGCAAGAACGGGAAGGAGGAGAAGAAGGGAGAAGGACGACATGCAACAATTAAACTTACAACCAGATCCCTAATTCTACTGAGTGAAAAGAGACAAGAGGGAAATATACTGCGCCCAACAGTCTGATCGGTGTGAAAGTATTGGTGTTGGAGAAGTAGGCTCTCCACCTATTGAGAGAGAGAGAGAGAGAGAGAGAGAGAGAGAGAGAGAGAGAGATTACTGCAGACATCACTGTTATTTTAGATGCTGTAATTCTGGGCTGTGAAAGGAGGACGAGAGAGATAAAGAAGAGGGACGGGAAAGAGGGAGAGAACTAAGGAAGGAGGAAGGGGGAAAGAAGGAAGGAAGGATGAAGGAACGGGGAGAGAAGGAAGGAAGGACGGAGGAAGAGGGAGAGAAGGAAGGAAGGAGGAAGGGGGAAAGAAGGAAGGAAGGATGAAGGAAGGGGGAGAGATGGAAGGAAGGAGGAAGGGGGAAAGAAGGAAGGAAGGAGGAAGGAAGGGGGAGAGATGGAAGGAAGGACGGAGCGGGAGACAAGGAAGGAAGGAAGGGGTGAAATTAGACAGTCTTTACCCTAACTCTCTTATCAATGGGAATTCGTAACGTGTCGGTGCTCATTAGGAATTTACCAGGGTCACCATATTGACTTGTTTCGCCCTGGATTCTGTACTTAATTAATTGATTTACATTTTATGCTAATTCACCGTACAAAGATTATGAACAAAAATAATTAGTGTATTTAATCACTGAGGAGGGAGGTTCTGCTGCCTTCACCTCCCGTTGGACACTCTTCATTAAAGTACATGGGTTTAAGAATCTATGCAGAGTGGATCATCATCATCATCATCATCATCATCAATCATTAATCATCATCAGTCGTCATCAGTTATCAGTCATCGTCATCGTCATCATTATTACTATTTTTATTATTGTAATTATAATTATTATTATAATTATTTTTAATACCGGTAGTAGTAGTAGTAATAGTAGTAGTTGTAGCAGAAGTAGTGGTGGTAGTAGTAGTGGTAGTAGTAGCAGTAGTAGTAGTAGTAATAGTAGTAGTAGTAGCAGTGAATAGTGGAGTTTCGCTTCCATGTCCCTCTTTCCATACCCCAAGGACTCAAGGAAATTCGTTGGTTCCCTCAGCTGTCTTCCCCTCCTTTGCGTTTGTCTCACTGGCCATCAAGTTGCCATCAGCTCGCTCTCTCATCTCGGTGGGTCGGCTCTTGTTTGGCTTCCTGGTATCGATATCGTGACCTTATGACTTACGGGGGCTCAGTTAAATCTGACAGAAATCCGCCCAGTCAGAATGCAAGATAAGAATGGCTTTTTTTTTTTCTTTAATGCAAGGAAGAAAGAACCAAAGGCCAGAAACCCGTAAGATAGTTCCCTCCAAGAAAAAGATAAAAACAAAATAGCAGAGCCAAATTCAAGAACCGTTCATTTCAAGAAGCCTGGACACGCTGCGTTTAAAAGACTGGAGGTGAAAGGCAGTAGGAAATACAAACAGAGGAGGACAGTTCCAGAGTTGACCTGTTGTTGCTTTCTTTCTCAGCTTTAATTTTTTCTCTATAAGATTCTCAAGGCTGCCAAAAATTTTACATAGCCTTTGCATAGTTAACCTTCAGCCTTAGGACGTAACTTTAACTTTCTTCTTCGTTTTCTTCCGATGATTTATTAAGTAGAAAATTTAAACATATAAGTATGGTATAGCCTGATGTAACATATTTAATACTTACTGAATATATTACTTCAGTCTGTTATATAGAAGTGTTTTATCCCTGGCGTATCAGACAGAGCCAGGATTCCGGGGGCTTGCATGGTGAGTGAATGGAAACGTGGCCCACTGGATTGGGCAATATTGGGCTGTCTGGACGTTGCTACTCCTCACCCTGCCCTAGTGTGGGAAAGGAGGTCCGGGTGATGATGATGATGATGATGATGATAATGATGATGATGATGTATAATCCCTTCATTCCGGTGACGTACTGTACTTTTTAATCATATTTCTTATCTCTGTTTCATCCACCTTAAGATAAACTCCTCAATGTATAAGAAGCAGAGGCAGCCTTCATCAGCTCCTTTACTATTGTACATTTGGCTCTGAGCTCAATAAAATCAAATATGGAAACAAGAATCAATAAAGAAAATGTATAATTAGACTGAATTTAAAGATACAAGAGTCCATTTTCTCGTAGGGTAAGGAGGCTCCATAGCACTTCATCCTTAGCGATTTATTTTTGAATATGGCTAGTTAGTATCCTATTGCACGTTATTAATATCGAATGATGCGAGATTAGCAGAATTTACACAACACAGAATAGAACAGCAAGATGTAATAAGCAAAATAATTCGCTAAGGAAAAGGTTTTAGGGAGCCTTCTTAACCGACGGGAATACGGGGTAAGATTTTTCGACTTTAATGCTTTACAAATAGATTTCCAGATTTGTATTAAAACTCTAAGGAATAAAAACGATCTTATGGTCATGAAGCAGGAAGGCAGTAAATATTCAGTGAGAGAGAGAGAGAGAGAGAGTGTTTGTGAGATGGATAGATAGATAAATAGATAGACTGTGTGTATGTGTGTGTGTGTGTGTGTGTGTGTGATAGATAAATAGATAGGGCGTGTGTGCATGTGTGTGTGTGTTTGTGGTTCTATGTGTGGGTGTGTATGTTTTTTTTCTTTTGTAGGAACTTGTGTCTCCCCCCCTCTCTCCACCCTCTCTCCTTCTCTCTCTCTCCCTCCCTCCCCCCATCTCTCTCTCTCTCTCTCTCTCTCTCTCTCTCTCTCTCCAATTTATCTATCGTACAGGAATATTACACCATTTCTACCTAAACTTTGCCCAGATTTTCGACCTATTGCAGCTTTTCATGCAGCTGAGTGGCAGGAAAAGAGAATGCTACAGCTCTACATCCTTTCCATTGCACTTCATCGTGACTAGCATCATATTATGGTGTTAACCTATTGCTACAGCTCAACATTCAAGGTGGAGAGATGGCTATTCTAGGCCAAGTTACAGTAAGTAGAGTATAGCTAAGGCCTTCATTAATATCATCACATCATGTGGTTCCCCTTTACTTCGTACTAGAATAAAATAAGACAGAATCTGTACTCTTTTCTCTTCTTTTCTTGCTCTCTCCTCTCCTCTTTTATCCTCTCCTATCCTCTCGTTTTTTGAATTATCCTACCCTACCCAAATCCTTGAAAAATTAAATGTTATTCAATTAAAGCCTAGTCCAGTTTTATATCCTATCTTATCCTTATCGCTTTCAACGTTTCATATCCTGTCTTTCTTTCACTGACCTTATCCTTTACCCTACCCTACCCAGCGCTGTCATATCCTCTCCTTCCTTCCTATCCTAACCATCCCTCTCTTATCCTATCCATTCCAGTATAATCCTGTCCTTTCCTATCCTCTCCTGTTCTAAACTGGCTCAACCTATCCTCTCCTGTTCCATCATATCCATAAGAACCAACCCTATCCTTCTTTACATACACGTCCCATATCCTACCCCATCCTCTATGCCTCCTTGTTTTCTGTCTTATCCTGTAAATCCCTATCCTTCCCTAATTTATCCTACCACATTCATCAAATCCTACCTATCCTTCTGAACTCCTCCTTACTTTCCTCTTTCTTACCTCTTCCTTTCCTCCCTCTTATTACTGTGTTCTATTCTATCCTATCCTATCCTATCCTTAAGAGCCTGCCTTGGAATTCTTATATGCATGCTTCTCATTCACTCCTATCCTACTCCACTTTACCCTATCCTACTTTATCCTTACCCTATCCTAACCAGTCACTCATTATCCTCGCCTACCATTTTCTCATCTCTACCCCATCCTGTCCCACCTTATCCTAACCTATCCTATCCTGACCTACCCTACCCTATCCTACCCTACATTTTCCTATCCTATCCTACCCTAACCCAGTCCTAACCTATCCAATCCTATCCTATCCTACCCCATCCTATCCTATCCTATCCTATCCCACCCTGCCCTATTCTATCATACTCTTTTCTGTCGTATGCCACCCTATCCTATCCTGCCCTCTCCTATCCCATCCTATCCCATCCTCTCCTATCCTATTCTAACCCAGTCCTAACCTATCCTGCCCTATCTTATCCTTTACTACCCTCTCCAATCCTACCCTATCCTATCCTATCCTAGCCTATCTTAACCCTGTCCTAACCTATCCTAGCCTATCCTATTATATCCTAACTCTGTAATAACCAATCCAATCCAATCCTATCCTACTCTATCCTACCCTAATCCTCAAGAGCCAGCCCTGGAAGCCGTAACACCCCGGCCCCGTACCCAGGTCTCAAAGGATCAAGGATTTCCAGATGCCTTGTAACGGCCAGCTGCAAATATCGACAATAAGGGATTACACTGGATTACTCGGGATTACACTGCATCGGGGCGGAGAAGCCAGACCAGGTGGCACACACACACACACACACACACACACACACACAGTTACTTAATTCTTGTCAAGCCATTCTCTCCTTGATGCTGCATTGCTCTAGTTCTTTCACCTTAAGTTGGCTCAGATTATTGCCTTTTTCCTGTTCTACATCTTTTTCATAGCACTTCTTCGTGACTAGCAGTATGTTCTAGTATTAATCTCTTGCTACGGCTAATATTAGAGATGAAGAGATGATATTTCAGGCTAAGAGTGAAAAAGGTTGAGTGTTTAATAATATCCTCCTCTCTTTTGGCGCCAGTTATTTGAATTATATTTGTTTTGGTGTATATCTGTCATTTGATATCTATACCACTGTCTGCTAGGATTACTCTCAACTCAATTAATTCTTGCGCCTTTAGCCAATACGTCTATAAAGCAAAGGACCCTCGTAAAGAGCAAAAGGGTTAATATGGAGAGGGCAAGATAACAGCGATAAGGGAAAGGCTGGGGGAAGCTGTGATGGGTCAGTGAAGAGAGCTTTAGAATGTAATAGTAAGCTAATACTACTCAAGTGTACAGTATAGGCGAATATCAACTTTAGTCTTCTACTATACGGACGCTCTGTGTGTGTATGTGTGTGTGTGTGGATATATTGTCATGCTCATTACATTCGGGAAACAGACAAAGAAGGACGTTAACTAGCCACAGCAGTTTACCTACGCAGTACCAACATAAGGCTGATTAATTGCAGCCTGTGCACGAAGCTGACACGCGGACACAAATATTCATAATTTGTAATACAGTACGCAATGACTGTCACTCTCATATCTAATAATGATAATGTACTGCAAAAGTACTAAAGCGTAACACTTCTCTACAGTACGCGTGAAGGATTAACTCCAGTATATATCATCTGGCTTCATACAATAACAGAAACCTTTATATCTATCAGAGTATTTATCTAGCTAGTAATCTGCACCATCCAATCCTTTATTGTGAGATTAGGAGTGTAAGGACCCGGAGCAAAGCTATTTATTTCAAACGTTTTAGGAAAGGCTGACCCGTCGTTTACTCCTGAATGTCAATGTGAGTGGAAATCCAAACCATCCCGTGGAATACTTTGACCCACTAGACTACTACTAGACGTTGAGAAACATACTGTATATATATGATACAGATGCTTCCTCCAGACGCCTCGAGCCAGCCAAACACGCCATTCTCTCAGCAAAGAACAACCGTACTCGTATACTTTCGATGGGGTCTGCATGCGTGCCAAGTTACATGGCGCTTTCAGTAGCGAGGTAGAGAAGTCAAAGAAGCTGTGTTTTCGTCATGAGGTTCATAGTCACTCGTCAGAATCTTGGGATTTCCCTTTACCTGCCTATTTCTAAGTTAATCACTTCAATATATTTTTCTTGGATTATTCCTTCTACTCCCAGACTGATTTATTTAGCATGGGAGAGGCCCCTGAGTAGCACTGAAGTCAATGAAGGCTTTTTTACTCATCTCATTCGATAACTTTCTCCTAAGCAGGGTGGTGTCCAGAGATAGCTTGATGAAAATATTAAAGGTGTTATTCAGGTTAAATGTATTCGTCTGTCGACCTGTATGTGCCCCAAACTCAAATTGACGAAGAAAATGGAAAGGAGAATGGCAGTATGTCCTTCCATTGGCCTGGCATTTATTCATACCCTATCGTTTCTTATCGATGACAACTACATACCCTAAGACATACAACGTACCAGACATAACAAGAACTTTCACCTGCACCACACTCTCTATTGATTTTCTTTCGCTGTTCATGCTTTGCCAGTATGGAGAATGGTTAATTCTGGACATCACTCTCCCCAGGGATACGGTCCGGTCTTACAGTGAATCTCGTATCAACAATCAGATAAAAAAGTGCACCTTGACTTGACCCAAACTTATGACAGACAAGATAAAACGAAGTACAGGACTAGTGTTGCTCTACTAATGAAGTCAGAATCAAGCTTTTAGAATATCATGTACATACGGTATATCATAAAACGTTCGAGTAAAAACTAGGGCGATATTACTTTCCACACCTGTACACACCTGACTCAAGCCTCACAGGACCGAAACACTGTTATCCCCCATCTCTCTCTCTCTCTCTCTCTCTCTCTCTCTCTCTCACACACACACACACACACACACACACACACACACACACACACACACACCGCGTGTTGGGATATAGCGGATGCACGATGTTGAATTTTATTTCGACAGTCAACTCCTATAATTTCTTCAGCACTTCGTTCTGATAACACAGGGATATTATCATCATCTTAAGGGCTTTTGCTGATAAGGGGTTTAATGAAGGCTGTATCTCATAGCTCTCCATTTAGTACAGTTTCCCCTTGGATATATACAGACGCCTAATGATTAGTATATAAAGACATCGGCATAGTAAATTGGCAATGTCCAAGTTTACCCAGGTTGTATACAGTTGCGCCCTGGTACAAATAATAATAATAATAATAATAATGATAATAATAATAATAATAATAATTGTAGCAGTAGTAGTAGTAGTAATAGTAGCTGAAGTTGCAGTAGTACTAGTAGTAGTAGCAGAAGCAGTAATAGCAATAGTAATAGTATTAGTAGTAGTAGCAGTAGTACTGGTGGTAGTAGTAGTAGTAGTAGTAGTTGAAGTAGTAGTAGCAGCAGCAGTACTAGCGGTAGTAGTAGTAGTAGTAGCAGTAGTAGTAGTAGTAACAGCAATAAAAACATTGATAATAACAATGCCAATACCAGTAATAATAATAATAATAATAATAATAATAATAATAATGATAATAATAATAATAATAATAATAATAATAATAAAAATAATAATAATAATCTATCAATATACCTAGGCTGCTTCCCCCAAGGAAAGGGAGGTAGCCGAGACAGGACAACACACTACCCATTTACTCATCCATTCAAAAACATTCATTCACATCTTAGCCCCAAAGGGGAGAACGGACAGATCCTCACCGCACCACACCGCACAAGGGTCGACTGAGCAGTGCATTCAGTGACATCCACAGCAGGGCCCGACAGCAGAGCTGGTTTACCCTTGCCACATCATAATAGACCCATCCCCTTACCCGCACCTGACCTGACAAGCTGATCAGACCAAATGCGGGAGAATATCCCCTCAGGGCTGCGTCATCATTTATTCATTCACAATTTCTCTCCACCCATTTCTGTCATGCAGAGCCACTCTTCCTTGCTCAACAGACATCCCTCTCACATCCAGCGCTCTCTTCACACTGTCCATCCATCCTATTCGTGGTCTCCCTCTCAGCCTTACACCTCTCGTATCAGATCTAGTTATCTTTTTCACCAATCGCTCATTATCCATTCTCTCCATATGCCTAAACCATCGCAACACCCTTTGCTCAACTCTATCAGCCATCTCCCGAACAACTCCAGTTCTCCTTCGCACTTCATCATTTCACACTCGATCCATACGCGTCACTCCACACATACTCCTCAGACACCTCATCTCCATTACATTCAAACTTTTCCTCTCTGCTACACCCATATTCCATGTTTCAGCCCCCTATAACGCAGTCGGTACCACAACACCCTCATACAGCCTTCTCTTTACTTCCATTCTAAGCGAACGACATCTAAACACCTCTTTCATTCCTCCCAGCACCTTTCCTACTTCATTCATTCTAAACTTCATTTCTGCATCTATTCTTCCATCCACAGCAACATGTGACCGTAGATATTTAAAACACTCTACATCCTCAGGCAACTCGCCATTCAAAGCTATATTCATCCCCCTACCATCTACCAACCTCTTACACTTCATCACTTTACTCTTATTCTCATTTACTTTCAATTTCCTCCTTTCACACACCCTTCCAAACTCGTCTGCCAACTGTCTCAATCTCTCCTCTGAATCAGCCACCAGTGCTGTATCATCTGCAAACAGCAGCTGCTTCAGATTCCACTCTCCACCGTCAACACTCACCAGACTCAGACCTCCACCTAACACTCTTGCATTCACCTCCCTTACAACACCATCCATTTAAATATTAAACAACCAAGGCGACATCACACATCCCTGTCGCAGCCCCACTTTCACAGGAAACCAATCACTCACAGCATTTCCCACTCTTACACACGCTCTGCTATTTACATAAAAACTTTTCACCTCTTTTAGTAACCTACTATCAATTCCATAATAATAATAATTATTATTATTATTATTATTATTAATTATGATACTTATAATAATGATAATAAGAACAATAATAATAATAATAATAATAATAATAATAATGATAATAATAATAATAATAATAATAATAATAATAATGACAATGATAATAATTATAATTATAAAAATAATAATAAAACATCCCGGTAAATGTTTGAAGTTCTTTTTATACATACTGAGGGTAAATTCAACCCATTAAATCCAATAAAATAGATTAACTTTATTCAACATATCTCCAGACGATTTTGTTCAGCTTAGGAGAGCCTTTTCTACCGGAGGGGTAAAGGAAGCTCCCTAACACCTCTTCCTCAGCGATTTATTTTTGGATACGTCTGGTTAGTATAGTTTTGTAAGTTATTTATGCAGTGTATGGTGATAGTAGAATGATTTCAGTAACACAGAGGCAGGGTGTTATAAGGAAAATCAATTGCTTAGGAAAAGGTGTTAGGGAGCTTAACCGACGAGAATACGGTCCATAGACTTAACCCCTTCATTACTAGACATGTGTTCTGGGTTGAAGTAAGTCGTCTGCAGATAAGAAAAATAAATCAGCAAGTCATCAGTGTTAAGGGAGAGACTATGAAATCCAATTTGGGAATCCTGAAAATAATTGAGAGTGAAATTTGGGTTAAAGTTAATAGTAATATTCCTCTGTGCTTGATTTTTATATATTTCCTGGTGGTCGTTGTGAGAGAGAGAGAGAGAGAGAGAGACAGAGAGACAGAGAGACAGACAGAGAGAGAGCAATGATTAAGGTGTGAGGAGGTAAATTAAATACTGATATGAATAACGAAAACGGAATAAAAATAAATTAGAGATATAAAGGAAGGGGGGACGAAGGAGTAATGAAATTCCCTGTGTACTGTATAACTGATGTGGTAATGAATGGGATGATGAAGCTAAACCTGAGGAAATGAAGAAGCATGATGGATGAACTGGTTGATATATAGCCTAAATAGACAGATAGATAGATAGATAGACTGACTGATCAAATGACAGAGACATATATCTGTAGATAGATAGACAGTGAGTGAGAATGATTGAGTGATTGGCCTACCGAAGATAGATAGATAGATATATAGGTTGGTTGACTGATAGCTATAAATAGATAGCTAACGCGCTAGATAAATAGACAGATAAGCAGATAGACAGACAAATGGAAAGAAAACACAAACAGATATCCACCCACTATCTTTTCTTTTACAGGTGGATGTAAGGAGAACGCCTTGAGGACACGTAACCAGGACCCTTCAGATTCCTTGCGCAGGTAGCATCGAAATCTCTGATAAAGTTATTTTATTCTTTACTTTTCCATTATTAAAAAAAAAAAGCTACTTAAGAGACAGCATTCTACCTATCGAAAAGAACCAGCTCACTATAAGGCACATATTTATTTGAAATTTCATGACTCTACGTTGCATACTTTTTTACTTCTGGCCTGGAAACGAAATCTCTACTCCCGGTCAGCCGCCCTGCCGCCCAGCTCTAAGGACGGACACCAATTGATCCCAGTGATAACAACATCCTCCTTTGAAACTGTCCGGTGGAGGGTAGAAGTGAAGATGGAAAAACTCATTGATAATATAGAGGGAAATAGAAATGAGAGAGAGAGAGAGAGAGAGAGAGAGAGAGAGAGAGAGAGAGAGAGAGAGAGAGAGAGAGAGAGACTGAAAAAAAGATGGAACTAAAGCAGATAATACGAACCCAACAATCACATTAGGGAATGGAAATAAGGAAGTAATAAAGAGAGGAAAATACCAGAGGGTGAAAGAATAAAGGAAGGAATTAGGAGGGTACGTGGAACAAAGAAGAGAGAGAGAGAGAGAGAGAGAGAGAGAGAGAGAGAGAGAGAGAGAGGCAATATACTGAACTGAACTGAAAAAAAGAAAGGTAGGTATTAAGTGAAACTAAGAGGAGAAAAAACAGACGAAAGGGAGGATGGAACAGAACTGGGGAAAATAAAATAATAGGGAGAGAAAAAGAAAAGGCTTAAGCTAATTAGTCAGAGAAAGTAGACGAAGGAAAAGGGTGGGAGCGAGGAAGAGGATGAGGGAAAGTTAAAGAATATGATTAAGAAACAGGAAGAAGACGAGAGTGATGTATAGGAGGAGGAAGAAGGAATAACAATGTGGGAAGGAAAGTATGGTGAGAATTGAAAGAAAATGAGACACAAAGAGAGAGAGAGAGAGAGAGAGAGAGAGAGAGAGAGAGAGAGAGAGAGAGAGAGAGAGAGAGAGAGAGAGAGAAGACAAGGGAAAGTTAAGGAATATGAATAAGAAAAAGGAAGAAGACGAGGGTAATGAATAGGAGAAGGAGGAAGGAACAGCAATATGGGAAGATTTTTCTTTTCTCATTTAGACAAAAGATGAACAGAGGAAAGGAACACAAATACAATAAAATAATAATCCATTCACCAGGTTACAGGTGTCCTCCATTCATACAAAATCTATTACACTTGGACCTGAAATGCTGCAGGTTGAAGTTTGGGGGGACACTATTCTGGGGAAGCGAGTTCCAGAGAGATGCAGTTCGTGGGATAAAAGAATTCTGATAGGCAGAAGTTCTGGAATATGGCATTGTGAGAGGCCAGTCATGAGAGCTATCAGATGCCTGTGTAGCGCGGGGGAAGGCGTGGAGAAGTGGCACAATGGATTCAACTTGGTCTGAACGTTTGCCATAAAAGTATATGTATAATAATGCGAGGGAGGCAACATTCCTTTTTACCTGTAGAGGAAGTAGCTCATTTGTATCAGCAGGGTTATCAATAATTCTAACAGCTTTGTTCTGAATTTTGCTCAGTTGTTTTAGTGGAAAATGACAGAAAATGAGAGAGAGAGAGAGAGAGAGAGAGAGAGAGAGAGAGAGAGAGAGAGACAGACAGACAGACAGACAGACAGAGACAGACAGACAGACAGACAGACAGACAGACAGAGACAGACAGAGATGACGATGATGATGATGGTGATGATGATGATGATGATGATGATGATGGATGTTTAGGAGGGGTGAAATAAAATCAAGAAAAAAGAAAAAAAAGAAGGGAAACAAGAAGAAATATTTTTAAAAATCAAGAAATGTAAGAAAAGTAACTGAGAGAGGGCAATAAATCGAGGCGTCTAGGAGAGAGAGAGTAAGGAGGGAAGTGAAGTGAAGTGTGAGAGATGGAATTAATGTGGTGAGTCGCCGAAGAGAGACTGAATTAGGAGAAAGTGATTGGACTATAAAGGAAAGAATCGGGCGAGGAAGGTGTGAGGAGGGCGAGTGAGAGTGAGGAAGAGGAGGAGGAGGAAGAGTAAGGAGAGGAAGAGGAGAAGGAACGGTAGGGAGAGGAGGAGAAATGGGGAGGGGGAGGAGAAGAGGGAAAAGGAGGACGTGGAGAAAGATGATGAGGAAGATAAGGAGGAGAGGGAGAATGAGGAGGAGGACATGGAGCAAGAGGAAGAAGAAAGAAAAAGGAAAAGGAGGAAGATGACTGCTAAGAGAGTGAGTGGATGAAGGTGAAGTAGTGAGGTGTTAAATAATTTTACCTAGTGATAATACCTTGACAGCTTCTTTACTGCTTTACTGCTGCCGACACAGGATTTTACTGTTGTTGCTGCTGTTACTGCGTTACTGCTCCCGTCACAAGATTTTAAAGGGCGTAACATGGTAAGTGAAGAAGTGAGTAAGTGATCTGGTGACGGAAGGGAATGCTGAAGTGGTTAAAGGTAAAATGCCCCCTAAAGTTAACCTATCTGTCTATCAACCCGCCTATCTATCTATCTATTTTTCGGTCAATACATTTCTTCATCTACCCATTTATCTATCTATCTATCTATCTGTCTATCTATCCTGGAAGGGTGACCACGAGCAAATCTCCTCCGTCACTCTGTCCTCCCTCCAGCTTAACCTAACCCTCACTCACGTACAGCACCTTTCCACCCTTTCGCTTAGCGTCATCATTGGTCTCCCCTTCTTCCTCTCCCCCTTCACCTCACTCACATAATTATATTCTTCCAATCAGGAGAGAAGAGAATATTCTGGTGTAATAAGCAGAGCAAATCGCTAAGGAAAATTGTTACGAGATCCAGTCACATAGAATACGATGCTAGGAATATTACAATATTACAAGCGTTGAAGATTAAGTGCATATAAGAATATTGCTAATGTTCCTTAAGTCACTTCTATTCGTAGCCAGACGCCTTAATTGCATAAGGGGTGTCCACAAACAAATCGCCTCCATATCACCCTGTCCCCTACCTTTTCGCTGCCCTCCCTTCAACTCACATCCCCCCCCCCTCATATATCACTCTACTCCCTCCCTCCATCTTATCCTCGGTCTCTCCTTACCCCTCTCCTCCTCATCCTCACTCACATATACTCTTCTAGTCAGTCTCTCATTCGATAAATTCCCGTAAAATATTAAAGGCTTCGAGAATTTGGTTTTGAGAATATGGCTTTCAGTCCTCATCATAGTCGTGGCGGGATCTTGTCTCACTCACTCCAAAGAAAGTTATAAGACGTTCAATATGTAAGCAGTTAATTATATACCGATTATACAAAGACACAAACATTCTTCCTATTATTGTCTGGAGAAAATATACAGCTGAGGAAACACAGAGAAAATCGTCTTAACTAATGTGGGTCTCAGATAGTTTCAATTTTTCCTCTATGTATTCGTCAAACTCAGGGAAGATAATTGTTCCTCTGACTTTATCCTATTTATTTTGTCTTCTGAGATTCATTCACAACTACGAAACGTTGTCTAGTGTTTGCTGGCCTAGAGTACAGAAAAATACTAGACACAATGACTCTTAAATGGCACTGAAATTATTAAACATGATTAAATTCTACCGTTTTCGAGTCCATAATCACGTTGGAAATCAGCAAAAAAGACACTTACATTTGACTCAGGTAGACGGTTGGCATGATAAACGATGCATTATCTGAAGACGTAGGAACCATCTTCATCCTTACCTTCTCTATATTTCCACACACTATACATTCCTTATTATATGATCCACAAAGAGGAAACAGAAAAGAAGATAGGAAAAAAACTCTTCCATTAATGCTTATTGACTAAAAGAAGGCTAATATGCAGACATTTTATTCTAAGTCCTATCTTACCCATAGAATACTATCCGCAATAACAGAGCTACATCACCAGCACCTAATCCTTATTTCCACACACTACAGAAAACACACACACACACACACACACACACACACACACACACACACACACACACACACACACGCACACGCACACGCACACGCACACACACACACACACACACACACACACACACACACACACACACACACACACACACACACACAGGTAGAAGAAAAAGACCTCCATCAACAGCTATCGACTACCAGAAAGCAAATAAAGCAAAAGTTATTCCAAGTCCAAGTTTTCCCTTAGAATACGACCCGCAACAGTCTATATTACAACAAAGTCCCCAGTCGCACTTATGGGTGTAGAGGGACAAGCGGGTAACAAACTTAGTCCAAAAGTCTGATCGGCAATAGATACACCTTAGTCTTCCAGCTGGGGGGGGGGGGGTGAGACGCATTATTTCCTCCATCCATATCCTCATCAGTTAAAGCTCCCTAACACCTTTTCCTGAGCGATTTAGTTTGCCTATTACTCCTTGCTTCCGTTTTTGTGTTATGGAAATCCATCTAACATCGCCATACACTGCATAAATAACGTACTAAAGGATATTAGCCAGCCATAGCCCAAAACAAATCGCTAAGGAAGAGGTGCTAGGGAGCCTCCTTACCTTACGAGCATACCGGCCCTTGAATCCTAGGTCAAATAGGGAAGCTCTTTTGCACCTCTTAGCGATTTATTTATGGATATGGGTGATTAATTTCTTATTGTACGTTATTTATGCAAAGTATGGCGATGCTGGAAGGATTCATGTAACACAGAATACAAGAATGAAGTGTAACAAGCAAAATAAATCGCTTACGAAAAGATGTTAGGGAGCTTCTTTAACCACGGAGAATATTGACCCTGGTGAAGTCCTTTTTAGCCCCCTCTTGCTGCTTCCAGGCGATTTTATTCAGCTCAAGAAATCCCCTTATTTTTCAGGGGACTTATTAAGGCCATTCCTCGTATTCCCATCGGTTAAGGAAGTTCCCTAGCACCTCTTCCTTAGCGATTTATTTTTAGATACCGCAGACTAGTACCATTTTCCATATTATTCTTGGAGAGTAGGGTGATATTAAAATGATTTAAGTAACGCGGATGAAGACGGCAAGGTGTAACAAGCAAAATAAATCCCCTACGAAAAGGTGTTAGGGAGCTTCCTTACCTACCGAGAATACGAGCCAATATCTAAGCTGAATAAAGTAATCGGGAGACAGTAAAATATAAGATGAAAAAGACATACAAGCTGAGACAGAGAGAGAGAGAGAGAGAGAGCGAAACCAAAGCACCCAGCAAATAATATGTATTGTTGTGGATATAAATTCCGTTTCACATTTTAGACTCACAATTTTGAAACCTAGATAAAATGATCTGAAAAATTTGCTAAGATCCATAGAGTGCCTCACAAGATTTCTGAATGTATCGTTCCCTGTTTCATTATTTATCGCTTGGGGTGGATTAGTATTTATGTCCACAACTGAACCTTCCATACTTCTCGCCATGGTACACGTGATACAGGTAATTAATGTGTCCTAATTAAAGAGTCCTAATTAGTGTCCCATCAAATGTCCTAATTAAAGTGTCCTAATTAAAGGGTCCTAATTAAAATGTCCTAATAAAAGTGTCCTTGATACTGATGGTCTTAGTCTAACACCAGACTGTTTTCTAAGACAGAGGGAAGTCCTAGTTGTGAATAATGATAATAATAATAATATTATTAATAATAATAAAGGCAGCAGTAGTAACAAAATTGCAACAATAACAGCGACAATAACAACAACAACATACACAACACCACCACCACCAACAACAACAACAACAACAACAATAATAATAATAATAATAATAATAATAGTGATGATGATTGTTTTTTTCTCGGATGCGCTAACAGCCTCAGAATACCATGGTTATCAGTTCACAAGCAGTATCGCATCAAAGTGGATATCGGAATTAATTTTATCCTGTAGGGACAAACATGAACATTTTACTTTACTCTTAAACCCCGCAAATAATTTTATATGAGAAAAGATTGAACAGCTAATAGTTAAAAAAAAAAAGATTGGTATTTATCCCTTCGTTAAGGATACAATTTGGTTTTATGGCGATCAAAATTTCGCTAACATTTCCTTGACATTTTTGGCGGTGTAAAGGTGTAAAGCGAAATATTTGCTATGTGACAGCAAGGCAGTCTTTAGGGTGACAGAGGTTAGGGCAGGTCAGCATAAGTTTGGTTAGATTAGCATAAAAGACGTTTGTTAAGGTTATGTGAGGGTAAGATAAATTAGACTGGGTTAAGTTACGGAAATCTGGGCTAGGTTTTGATAAATCAGCGCTGATAAGGGTTACTTTCGTGCAATAATGGCGTTCTAAGATAGCGTCCGTCTGTCATCGGCATCACTGGGATTGTAAACAAAGATCACCTTTCAAACGCTTTTTACTAATTTTAAAAGAACTTAAAAAAACAAACATCTAAACTTGAAGACGCACTTAGAATATACTCAAAGAATCCCACAGAGGGGTTTAGTAAGAAAAAACAGAGGAAAACTGCTAAATAGAGTGTTCCTATGTCTCCTCTAAGATTTTCGACAGCAATCTGAAACACACAGCAAAATAGTATGAGCGAGAAATACACTAACTGGGGTTCAGGGAGGATTGAGTTGCATGGAAGACAGAACACAATACTGAATGGGAATTATTGGCAAACTGATCCAAATTCTCCTTTTTTTACCCTAACTTGGCCTAAAATTGCCATCTCTCCATCTTGAAAGCTGAGTAGTAACAATTGACTAACACTAGAATATGATGCTAGTCATGAGGAAGTGCTATGGAAAGAGTATAAAGTTATATAATTGTATTTAACTCCTGAGATACATGAAATACGCTACAAAAGCGCGAAAATCTGGACCAAGTTAAGGTAAAAAGAGTATAACACGGGCGATTGGGATTAGCCGAGATAAGTAGTAAGTCAAATTCCAAAAACACTTTCATGCTTCTGTAGTTCACTTGCAGCTGAATATAATCATCTGATGTTACCTGGATTACAAAATTAGAGTTGCTTTTACTATGAAAGAATTATAGGCGACAGTATGAAGACTCCCAGGCTCCCGTGCTCTCAGTTAAATATAATCGTTTGGTGTTAACTTAACGAGACCATAAAATGTTTAATATAAATATAATTTTTACTTACCTTTCTCACGTCCGGAAGATGGAGAAGTTATTTACATTACACCACTATAGTTCTTTCGCTTAGTTTCACCAACATTTTCGTTCTTTTGCAACTTATTTCACGTAACTCAGTGGCAGAAAACGACAGTACCACTCTATATTCTTCCTATAGCACTTCTTCGTCACTAGCATCATATTCCAGTGTTAATCTATTGTCACAGTTCAGTAATCGAGAGGGAGGACTGACAGTTTTAGGCCCAAATTTCCGTCATTTTGCAGCTTATTTTACGTAGTTCAGTGGCAGTAAAGGCCAGAATCACTCTACATCCCTCTTATAGCACTTCTTCGTCACAAGCATTATATTCCAGTACCAATCTGTTGTCACAACTCATAAATCACGAGGGAGACATGGCAATCTTAGGCCCACATTTTAGTCCTTTTGCAGCTTATTTCCACTCTACATCCTGGTTATATCTATTCGTCACTAGCATCATATTCTAGTGTTAACCTATCGTCACAACTCAGTACTGAAGAGGGAGAGATGACAATTTTAGGCCAAATCACATGAAAGCAGTCCACCATCTCCCTGTCTGTTGCAACGTGCTTCCCTATTCGAGGTTGGAGAGGGACTGGCGTGTTTCGAAGCTTCAGGAGTTCATTTAGTCCCACTGGGCGAGAATGAGTCGTGAAGCCTCGTTCTTTTCACAGTAAGGTATATTAGGCATCAGTTCACTTTTGACTATATGTTAAGCATTAGTTTGACCTTCATGTAGTTTTTGGATTAATAAAAATAATGTTGATTGAACACAGTTTTTGAAATCTGGAGTAATTACATTTTTTTTCTGTTTTCATCTCTATAAACTTTTACTGCACACACACACACACACACACACACACACACACACACACACACACACACACACACACACAAATCTCCCTTCTCCCTCTTTCTCACTCTCCCTCCCTCCCCCTTTCCTGCTCTTCTCATCCATGTGTCTCTCATCATTTTCATTTTTGCATTTATTCTCATGACTCAATAGGCCTTCTGTTATATTTACTACTTCCTGCGTACCCATATCCCTTTCCGTCGCCCTCCTTTTCTGTTTCTCTCCCCCTCAACCCTTATTTCCTCTCCTTCCTTCCTCTCCCTCTCTCTCTCTCTCTCTCTCTCTCTCTCTCTCTCTCTCTCTCTCTCTCTCTCTCTCTCTCTCACACACACACACAGCACTCATAATCCTGCCTCTCCTCTCTCCCTTTCTCACTCCCTATCCATCTCCTTCCTCCTCTCTGTTTTTCACTCCCTCTCCCTCTCTTTTCCTCCCCGTTTTTCATCATCCCTTGCTTAACCTCCCCACCCCCTCTTCTCCCTCCCTCTCCTTCTCCCTCCCTCTCTCCCTATCTGTTCTTCCCTCTCCCTATCCCTCTCTCTTTCTCTCCCATACGCACCAGCCTCCCACTCACCAAGATACCATCAACATTTGGCCACCCTTGTGACACTGAAGGCCAGAAATCCCCTCTTTCTCATTACAGCCTCTCTCTCTCTCTCTCTCTCTCTCTCTCTCTCTCTCTCTCTCTCTCTCTCTCTCTCTCTAACTTCTTTCTTCCTTCCTATTCCCCTCTTTTCCTCTCTCCTTCTTCATTCCTGTCACCTTCTTTCCTCTCCCACCCCCACTTCTTCACTCTTCCTTACTCCCCCTCCCTCCCTCCCTCCCTCCACCCCACCTCTCTCTCTCTCTCTCTCTCTCTCTCTCTCTCTCTAACAAGCCTCCCACTCACCAAGATAGCATCAAGATTTGCCAACCGTCTCATTACCTGAAGTGGGTAGAGCAAAGTTCCGTGGATAGGATGGATAGATAAATGGATTGATGGATGGATAGATAGATGGACGGATAGATAGATAGATGGATGGATGGATAGATGGATGGATGGATGGATGGATGGATGGATACAACGTTGGATAGACTGACTGATGGAGGGATTGATGGATGGATGGATGGACAGACTGACTGATTTACAGAAAGACTGATAGATAGATAGATAGATGGATAGACATAGATAGACAGATAGATAATTAGGTGTATTGGTAAGTCGATGGATGGATGGATGGATGAATGAACGAATGGATGGGTAGATGGAGAGATGGATGAAGAGATGGATAAATATTGGATGGATGGGGAGATAAGTGGAAGGATGGATATAATGGTGGATGAGTGCATGACAAGATAGACAGATAAATAGATAGATACATAAACTATACATGCATGTGGGAGGTTGGATAGAAATGGACAGACTGTTGAGTTTAGACGGATAGATGTAAGGGTACCTCAATCGATACATGACGAAATGGGGTGAATGGAAGGATTCATGGATAGATATAGTTGGATTCTTAGTTGGGTGAATAGATAGATAGATGGCTGGGTGAATGGAATAAGAAATAGACAGAAATGGACCTACATAGATGGACTGATAGATAGATGGACTGGTGCATTCGTGGATATATGAGAAGGATAGATGTACAGATAGACATAGAGACTGAGAGAGAGAGAGAGAGAGAGAGAGAGAGAGAAATTAGGTCAGATATCTTTTTTTTACCTTCAGTCATCTTCGAAATAATATACAAATTCTCAGATCTAGCACCACTACACCTCCCTCACTCATCACAACTCGCAAGCCTCCACTCTCACTCTCTCTCCTTCACATTTACTCCTCTCCCTGCTTCACATTGTCCCTCACTTATTACTCCCCCCTCCTTCACCTGCACCTCCCTCCCCCATATTCCACCGTCCCCCCAACCCCATCCTCCTCCCTTGCACCCAACCCTCCCCCTCTCCCTCCCTCACCCTCATTCACTGCTTCGCACCTTCATACACAACCATCCCCCCCCACACTCCCCCACACCTTCACCAACCTCCCTCCCACAGATACAACTACTCCCCCCCTCTTCTCTCTCTCTCTCTCTCTCTCTTGATAGATGGAAAGCCTACTTCTCCAACACCAATATTTTTGAACCTATCAGATTCTCGGCTATTCACTCAGTAGAAATGGGGATCTGGATGTAAATTTGATTGTTGCTTGTCGCTCCTCCTTTCTTCTCTTTGTTCATGCTTCACTCCTTCCCTGCCTCCTTCCTTCCCTCCTTCTTTCCTTCCTTCCTTGCCTTCTTTCCTTTCTTCTTTTCCTTCCTTTCTTCCTTCCTTCGTTTCCTTCCTGCCTTCCTTCTCTCTCCATTGCTTTACTACTATTCCCATTCTTCCCTTACTGCACATCCCTGCTTCCCTCCTTCCTTCCTTCCTTCCTTCCTTCCTTTCTTCCTTCCTTCCTGGCATCAGTCCTTCGAACATTCTCTCCTTCCTGTTGTCCTCTCTTCCCGTTTTTCTTCTGCTAGGTGTACTTCCGTCCTTCCTTTCTTCCTTCATTTTTTCCTCTTCCCTCCTCCGTTACTCTTTCATTCTATCTTCTTTTTCCATTATTCCTTTCCCCTTCCTTCCCACTTTCCCTCCTTTCATCTCTCCAATTCTTTTTCATTTACCAGTTGCATATTCCTCCCTCCTCCATCCCTTTTTCCTCTCATTCTGCTATCCGTCTTTCTTTTCTTCCTTCCTTGGTCACTCATCTTCACCCCAATTACATTTTTCATCGTTATACATCACATTCTTCCTTCTGTCTTCCTTCTCTTTCCCTCTCTTTCTTCACTCTTTCCTTCTCTTTCTCCTTCCTTCCTATTTCACTACATTCTTTATTTCCCCCTTACTTCTTCCTTTCTTCCCTAAGCCCTTCATTTTTCTTTCCACATTCCTTCCTTCTTTCCTTTCCACATTCTTTCCTTCTTTCGTTTCCACACTCCTTCCTTCTTTCCTCCCCATACTCCTTCTTTCCTTCCGTATATCAAGTCCTTTCGTACCTCCTTCCTTCATTCTTTCTCACAGTCCTTTCTTCCTTCCTCCACTTGTTCCTTTATTTCTTCATCCTTCCCATCACCATATATTCTCTCCTTCCTCACTCCTTCGTTCTCTTGCTTTCCCTTTTCCCTCTTCATTAACTTTCTCGTTCATATTTCCCTCCTCCCCCTTTCTTCCTCTTCCCTCCTTCCCTGTTTTCTCTATTTCCCCTCTTCCTTCCCTCTCTCTTTTCTCGCTTCTTTCTTTCCATCCATCTTTCTTCCCTCTTTGTGTCCTTCCTCCCTCCCTCCCTTTCTTTTTTCCATCCTTTCTGCCTTCTCTCCTCTCCCTCCTTCCCCTCATCTCTCATCTTTATCTCTCTCGTCCTCCTTTCCACGGCCGTGAATTACAGCTTCTGAAATAACAGTGATGTCTGCAGTAATCTCTCTCTCTCTCTCTCTCTCTCTCTCTCTCTCTCTCTCTCTCTCTCTCAATGGTTATATTTCTCTCTTACCTATACTTAATAATTTTACTCCACTGCTTCATTTCATACACTTTCCTCGTATTTGTACATTAAAAACAACGACATATTTAGAACACAGTGCTCTCAGAATTTCTATACTTGTCCTCCTCCCCTTCAACGCTTATAAATATATCTCTCTTTTTCTGTGCCGGCCTAGTTTTCATTTTCTTGCTCTGTTTTTCATTTTCTTTTTAACATTGTCTTTCTGCACTGAGAGAGCTTTTGTAATACAGTGCCCAGACCTTAAGCAACTCAACTGAAAATTTTACGCAGAGCATGTAGACTTTTCCACATTACATAAATTCTCACGCAAAGTCTCTCGGCAAAGTTTGTCTATTTTGGCATCGATGGATCACATCTTCATTGCATAAAGACTTACTCTAATCTATTGACTATAACTTGGCCAAAAATCTTAAATGCTCAGCTGTAACAAGTGCTCAGTTAATAGGGTGTTATTCACGAAGAGATTGTCGTGGAGAAAATGTAAATCAGTTGCAATATCGTATTTTGACATCCAGTTCTCGGAAATAAGATACAAAATTGCGAACTATACCCACGAGCGATACTATCTTCTTCCACCCTTGTTATTGCTGTTGTACCCCAAGGCGATGTCCCAGGTGCGCTTCCCTCCCCTTCTTGTAGTAATGATATTTTCCACTTTTTTTTTTTTTCATGTCTGTACTTTTAACAAATGATAGTTCAGTGCACAGACCGGTACTAGATATATATGACTGACTCTAATTCAAGTACCCTCCCCCTCACTTCTCTCTCTCTCTCTCTCTCGAATACTGAGAAATAAAGGGAAAATGGGACCCATACGTGACAAACGCCACAACACTTGTTTCATCGCATCACCTTTCCCCATTACTTTCCAATACAAACTGCACACCACCCTTGCCACAGTCCCATCACTTAAATACTTGGGTGTCCAGTTCTCTGTGGACAGAAGGTGGGCCATTCCTAAATTAGATTATAACAGTTTTAGTTAGTTTCTTCACATACAGACACACGCATCGAGCTTTCACCTTGCCCTTTGATCTTAAAAATTGTTCTCAAAATTAAATTCTCTCGTTATTGACTGATCCAACATTTCCAGCAAGTATGGTTCAAATCACAAGTTGACCTTTGCATTTGACCTTTCACTCTATCCTTGACCTTTGACTGAATGTTCTCAAAATCACATCCTTTTAGGCTTTTCTTGCCTTATCATGAACTCATCCACAAAGTTTGGACTGAATGTGTTAAAAAATGTTTAAACCATTGACCTATTGTTCTCAATAAGAACAATAGGTTACCTCTTTCACTAACCTTCAACCCTTTCACCAAGTTCGGGTAAAATCGGATAGTTTTCCTTTCTTTTCTTTTCTTTTCTTTTTTTCTTTTTCTTTCTTTCTTTTTTTTTTTTTTTTTTGCTAACGCCCATACACAGTCGAACTTTGACCTTGCCTTGTGATCTTGACATTTGACTATGCTCAGATTGACTTACGTCATTTTTTTACTTTCCCTCAAACCTTCCCCCAAATTTTATTTTAGCTGGATAAGAACGATTTAGATTTATTTTGCTAGGGCAGCGTTTGACCTTGCACTGTGACCTTGACTTTTAATGTATTTCTCTCTCAAAAAAATAATAATAATAATAATACGTTTACTCGGTGTCTGTCCCTCAGTTCTGTTCTGACGTTTGATTAAAACTTGATAAAAACCAAGCTTTTGTGTTAACTCTCTCTCTCTCTCTCTCTCTCTCTCTCTCTCTCTCTCTCTCTCTCTCTTACTTTCTGAAATACACCTGAAACACCTTTACAATCTTCAGCCCCTCATTTCTTTTCACCAACACTCTATGGCTCATTTTCTTCATCCTCTCCTCCTCCCACTTTCACCTATTTACTCCTCCGGCTCTATCTCACCATTAAATTTTAGTGTTTGCTACCGCAAAACCATTTCTTAAGGGTCTTAGTAGTAAAGGGTTAATAAAGGCATTAAACTCTTTATTGAGTAGAGTCTATCAAAAGGTGGATAATTTCGTCTGAAGGCTGCAATAAAAAATACATTATACGAGGGAACTATACCTTGTTTACCTTAACTTGGCCCAGATTTTCGTCCTTTTAAAGCTTACTTAACGTAGCTCTATGGCAGTAAAAGACAAAGTTATTGCTGTACATCCTATCCATAGCCCTTTTCCGTAATTCGCTTCTTGTTCTAGTATTAATCTAGTCATAACCAAACATTTAAGTTAGAGATGGCAATTGTAGGCCAAGTTAAAGTTAAAACAGTAGTGGTTAGCTGGTTATTCTTCTCATTTCCTCACTCCCTTTCACTAATGGTGCCCTGCCCATCTTTTTCTGTCCTCTGGTGTTCCCACTTTCACCTTTTCACTCACTTTACTTCCTCTTCATAACAACCTCTTATTGCCCCCTCCCCCTCCCCAGTTATACCCTTTTTACTCTGACTTGGCGTAAAATTGCCCTTTCTCCATCTCGAATACATAGTTGCAACAAGAGATCAACACATGAATTTGCTGCTAGTCACGAACAAGTGCTTTGGAAAGGAAATAGAGTCGTAGCATTGTCTTATTCTGTCACTGAACTACGTGAAATAAGCTACGAAAGTACGCAAATCTGGACCAAGTTGGTGTGAAAGAACTATAGTACAGTTGGAGGCTAAAGTTCGTCTCTTGTTCCTTTACCTCCAGTTTACATATATAGCGTGTCTTTCCCTTTACTTTCTGTCGTAGTATTTAAGACAGCATCACCCATTGTTCAAAAAATATGCCAAGCCACCCTCAGTTTTGTAACATTAGCCAGTAAAGAAAAATAAAAAAGAGAAGAGGGGAAATATTAGGCGTACGCTTGTCCTACCTAACCTTTGCACAACACTGACTTCCTGAATCCCTCTCTGATTTTCCAGTCCCCTTCCCCCCCTTCTGATTTCCCCCGTCTTTCCCCCAGTTCTGATTTTTCCCCCTCTTTCCCCCGTCTGATTTCCTCCCTCCCCCCCGACTCTTCCCTAGTCTGATTTCCCACTCATCTTTCCCCAGTCTGATTCCCCCGTCTTTCTCCAGTCTAATTTCCTATGTCTTTCCTCCCTGTCTGACTTCCCCCCTCCTCTGACTTCCCCGTCTGATTTTCTACTAGCCTTGCCTCCTCTGATTTTCCACTAGTCTTTCCTCGTCTGATTTCCCCCGTCTTTCCTCCCTGTCTGATTTCTCTTCCTCGTCTTTTCCCTGTCTTTCCCCTCGTCTGATTTTCCCCTTTCTGTCCTTTACCACTCACTCATTTTCCCTCCTTTCAATCACCAGGGTCATATTATCAAATCTTAGTACCCAAACGTGCAAACAAACCCATAGTTATGACGGTCAGTTGTAAGGAGCTTGTGAGGATGGGAAATAGTTAGCCTGCATTCCACTTTATCATAATCCACTTAGCACCGAGGCAGAGAGATCAAAGTTATTATAATTTCCATCTTGTGCTTCTATAATGGTGTCCAAAATGGGAACTTGCCATCCTTTCATGATCTAATGTTAGGAAAATATTAGCCTGCATGCCACTTAACGAAAGAGAAATAGCAATGAAGGAACTGGTTTAATATTATATACGATACATTTTCTTTATTCCTTTTCTCTGCCTCCTTATCCCACTTACTCCCGAACCAAATAACTCCTTGCTTGCCTCCTTCGTCACATCCACTCTTCCTCTCATCCACTTCTCACCCCACCAAGCTTTCTCTTTAACCCCTTCATCTTTTTCCCTCATCTCTCTCTCTCTCTCTCTCTCTCTCTCTCTCTCTCTCTCTCTCTCTCTCTCTCTCTCTCTCACACACACACACACACACACACACACACACACACACACACATTGAGTCACTGTCCCGGTTTGAAGGAGGGGGTTCATGTTTTTTGTTTGGGAGGGGGGGGACAGATATTGCTGGGCATAAAATTCTGTTATTTTGTCTAATGCTAAAATATTAACATCGTGCTTAAGGGAAACAAATAAATATATCACATTTTCCCACCCTCTTTCACTCTCACTCCCTCTTCCATTTATATCATCTTCTTTTTATTATTGCCATCTCCTTACTGTTTTCTTGAATTAAAGGAAAGTGTCACTCACAGAAGGAAATAAGATCAATCACCTTCAGTTCTTACAATACTAGATCAGTTAGCCAGGGTCCAAGATTGAAGTGGTGTGTGTGTGTGTGTGTGTGTGTGTGTGTGTGTGTGTGTGTGTGTGTGTGTGTGTGTGTGTGTGTGTGTGTGTGTGTGTGTGTGTGACTGGAGAGTGGGAGAGCGAGCCAGCTATTCAGCCAATCAGCACACGTCACCAACTCAATTATAATTCTATCAGGTCCACGGCCGTAATTAGTCCCTTTCTTAATTGCTCTTGTCGGGACCATTACCTTCAGAAGCTTTCCCTATCCACACTGAATTTACTGCACATGCGCTGTGTGTGTGTGTGTGTGTGTGTGTGTGTGTGTGTGAACCAAATAACTCGAAAAGTCTTGATGCGATTCTAGCCAGTCTTGGAGGAAGTGCTGAGGATCCACAAAGGAGTTAATCTTTTTTTTTTTTTTACAGCAACTCAAAGGTCAAGGTCACACGACAAGGTAAACTTAATCTTTTTTTTTTTTTTCCGATTCAGAGTAGACGTTATAGAAAAGCTGGTGATATAACGAGAATAAAATGAATCAGTTTTGATGTTAAGTGGCCAATGGTCTAAGTGTCACAAAAAGAACTTTGTAGTTACTTGTAGAGAAGTTATATATATATATATATATAAGTTGAACTTGTGGACGAGCGGTTGTTATACCTGAGTAGTTTTGCAAGTACAAAATCTTGGTTCCCTTTTGTCATGTAGTGACAGGAGAGGTAAAGAATAGTATGGGACTATTTTTATTTGTCTTGGAATATTAACAAAGTCTCTCACACACGAGTGAAGTATAAGTAGAGTCCCGCTAGCTACCACACTGTCTCGCTCTCTCTCTCTCTCTCTTCCAAGTTGCTGAGCCTTTCTCCCCACTACCTGCCTGTTCTATGGCCTCTCTCCTTCTGAGCTCTCTTTCCTAAATTCTGGTGAAATAGGGGTCGTGTCACGTGTGTTACACTGTGGTTGGAAAGTTCCAGAAACCTGTGTGTGAGTATGTGTGTATGTCACTAGGCTTTGTTCCCCTGCTATCTCGCTGACAAACTACCTGCATCATCTCCTGACATTGCTACTTCCTAATCTGTCGTCAGCATTTCCTCAGTTAACTTGCAAGATCATTTCCCTTTCCCAGGCTCGCATAGAGCTGTCTATCTGTCTATTTATCTATCTATCTATTATGATTTGTAAATATAATATGGACTCATAACATTAGTCACAGTGAAAGGTCAAAGGCCAAGGTCAATAACAAGGTCAAAGGCTAAGGTCAACTCAAACAGTTTTTATCTGATTTAAACCAAACCTGATGGAAGAGTTAAACGTGAGGCAAGATGGGAAATTTTTACATTTGGGAACAATCAAAGGTCAAGATCACTCGCAAGGTCAATTTGAACAGTTTATCCAGTGTACACGAAGCTTTGTGGAAGAGTTAAAATTAGTACACAGATAAACAGATTCGGTTTTAGACCAATCGATCAAATGTTTAGGTGGGAAGGAAAGGTCGGAATTCATGGCCACAAGGTAGAGTCGACTAAGCATTTTAAATGAGATCTGAATACAATCTGGAGGCAGGGTCAGGGGTCAATCAAGAATGAAGTAGGTCGAAATTGAGACTAATCAGTAGGTGGGCGCGGGTGTTGCACTCTCTGATGCTCCTTCTTATTTCTATTTTATTTTTATTCATATAGTACGTAGTTTCATTATTTATTTTTTAGTTTTACCATACGATGTCATTCAGCTTAGGATAAGACTTCGAAAGGAGTCGATGGATGGGATAGATAGTCATATTAAACCCCTCCATTACAAGACGCTTTTCCTAATATGGATAAATAGTCTGATACGAGAAAGACAAAATAGTAAAGGACGCCACGGGGATTGAAAAAGTTAAGGTCAGGGTGCGGTGATAATGACCCTTCTTGCAGGATTAATTAAGGACTAGAGTGGCCTGACCAGCAGAGTGGGTGATATTTTGGTGATGTTAGGAAGCTTGCTAACGCCTGATCCTTACCTGTTTATTTCTTTTTATGTTCCGTTACTATATTCGTGTGTGTTTTTCATGCAGTCTATGTCGATTTTAAAAAAGCTATGGGAAGCAAAAAAGAGGATCTTTTTTTTTTTTTTTTTATGTGTCCGACTCTGGGCAAAGGCTTCAGGGCCTATATCTTGGGGGCAGTAGCCTATCCCAAGGCCCAGTAGTCCTCCTACACCTCCACATGTCACCACTTCGGCGCTAACACCCACCGTCCATATTGAATACATGTAGGGCTGTCTCATACAGGACTGGTGTATTGGTATTAGCGGGGGTATTTTTACAACATGTCGGCGGGTCATCTGGTAGATCAGGAAAGTCTGCTTTTAATGAAATTCAAATCCTTAAACTGTCCCCTGCCCCAGCCAGGATTCGAACCTCGGTCCATCAGGACTGCAAGCCGCCTCTCTACCGATTCAGCCACCGCCTCCCCCAAATCTTAATGGGTAGTTCTGAAAATAAATCGCTAAGAGTGTTGTGCTAGGGAGCCTCTTTACCTGTCGAGAATACGGGCCCAGGAGAGAGTGTTCAGGTGGTTCAGGAGTGCAGGTGGGTGATTAATTTTGATATTTTTTTTCTGCCCTTCTCTATGCAGCGCTTCAGCTTGTTAGTGTGTGTGTGTGTGTGTGTGTGTGTGTGTGTGTGTGTGTGTGTGTGTGTGAGAGAGAGAGAGAGAGAGAGAGAGAGAGAATATAAAAGAGTAAGGGTGAGGTGTCATGGAAAGAGGACCGGTCGTTACTGAGTAGGGACAAACACCTGGAAGTCCTTTGATGGAGGTCATCCCTCACAACATGCAGCGTCAGACAACAAGCAAGCAGATAGACACATTTAGATAGGCAGGTAGATAGATGGATAGGTAGGCAGACAGCCGTATAGATAGAAAGAGTAGTGCCACTGGGAGGGAATTGAAGGCAGGAAAACACAATAGTTAGGCCATGAGAGAAAATCGTAAATAATATGACAGAGTGGACGAGACGTATACTCGTAAAAAAAAAAAAGGTGAACGAAGAGGAGAGACTCAGGTGATATGAATGAAAGGAATTAATGCTGTTGTTCTTGTTGTGATGATGGTGGTGGTGGTGGTTGTGGTGATGGTTGTGGTACAGTACAAGGCTACTCTAAATGTGAACCCAGTAGACTGAAGGCTGATGTTACCCTTCCCTTTCAGTCCACCATCGTCTTCTCGGGGGGAAAGGCCGGGGTTGAGGGAAGCTTTCGTAACCGGGCAGATGATCAGCCTTTAATACTGATGCGACCACCTGAAGGCGTCTCTCTTCTCTACTATATGAATAAAGTCGTAGGAGACAGGTTAAAAATATACAGGAAAATAAAGACGAGAAAAGGCAATATGGGTAAAGTGAGAAATTATAAAATGACTGAAAGAAGAGAAGCAAGGGAAGGGAGAGAGAGGAAGCGTGTACTGAATGGAAATGCAGTGATATCAGCGATGAGAAGAGAGAGAGAGAGAGAGAGAGAGAGAGAGAGTGGCACGTGTCTTTCTAGAAACTGATAAGAGAAATACATTACACAGTGGAGTTCATCCCTCTCTCTCTCTCTCTCTCTCTCTCTCTCTCTCTCTCTCTCTCTCTCTCTTTCTGTTCCCAGTAATTCACATCTGACAAGGTAATACTCCCCCCACAAGGCAGTGTATAATTCATCAATATTTACTCGTATTTTCTGCATTGCCAAAATTCTCCATCATGTAATAAATATAACACATTTCTAAAAACACAGAAAATGTTAAGCATTGTTATGTGCTTGAGGAAGACTTCACTCACTACTATAGCACTTGCACTAACGGGATAACTCAAGTAATCTATTCAAATGAACGCCAGATTCAGACACAGACACAAACATTGGTTCAAGCACAATCTGCAAACACGCTCATGCAACTCTCTCTCTCTCTCTCTCTCTCTCTCTCTCACACACACACACACACACACACACACACACACACACACACATACACACTCGTCTCATCGCATTTCCTTAGTTTTATTTATTTTTTCTCTTTTTTCGTAATATTTCTTTGGATCACTGTTCTTGCAATGTCAGCTTCTCAGAGTCTTTTTGGGCCCAGTCGACTCCATGTTTTCTCTGGCCTTCATATCTCTTGCATCTGAACAGGAAACTTGTTATCCCATGTGTGAAGTACTATTCTAATGTGTGTGTGTGTGTGTGTGTGTGTTCTAATATTACTTTTCTCTCACTAAGCTTCCTCTCCCGTTACACACACACACACACACACACACACACACACACACACACAAAATCATCATCATCATCTTCATCCTTAAAGCTTTTTTGCTGTATCGCATGTCAAGCAAAATCTCTCTCTATTAAATGTTACTGCTTCACTGTTTCAATAATAACTTTAATCTTTTTGACATCAATTAATCTTCGCAGTATTAGAACGGTCGGTTTGCAGACGCCTGACACTGGCATTCAGCTCTACTTGATACGTTGAAATAGTAAGGGCAACTATACTCATTTTACTTTAACTTGGCCCAAATTTTCGTCCTTTTGCAGATTCTTTCACATAGGTCAGTGGAGGAAAGAAGGCATTACCACAGCTCTACATACTTTCCATAGCACCTCTTCGTGACTAGCACCATTATTTAAGTTTTAATCCATTTTTACAACTTAGCATTCAAGATGGAGAGATAGCAATTTTAGGCCAGGTTAGAGTAATGGCAGTATAGTTACAGCAAGAATATAATACAGAAATTGACTATCTGGCTAAGCGCTTTAATCTGTATTCAAAGTGGGCCGTGGTGCTAATTCCGAAAATAAATCTAATGCAGAGTGATTTACATGCTCACCCAACTCGCCAACAAGCTCCATGAAAACTCTACATGTTTTTCATGCTCTAATTTATTTTTAGTCGGGTGTATGCAGGACCAGTTGCAACATCCAGTGAACAAATACCAGTGCGGCTCACTAAAAGGTATTACTGTTATTAAAAAAACACTATCATGGTGTACAGATTAATGACCTATACTGTATATGCACGTTTGATACAGTTGATAGAGTAAGAATGATTATACCGCGCCCTTGGGTTACAAAATAATAAATAATGATGATGACGACGACGATGATGATGATGATGATGATAATACAAAATGAGATGAGGGTTTTTAAAAGTAGAATAAGTGTACATCTTAGTTGCTGAATTATTGAAACACGCTTCCGACCAGCATCAGTATTTTCCATTAGTATCACTCTCTCGGGGACAACGCTCATCATTTACTCCAGTTAACACAGACGATTTTACTCAGCTGTAAGTGAGTCATCGGAGCCGGGGAGTGCCAATACTTTCAAACAAGGTCGGGATTACTCTGCTCTACTCCACCTAACGCCAGACGATTTTATTCAGTTTCGAGGGAGTCATAACAGCCTATGTGTTAACAAGACATTATTAGTTTTGTACAGTTACGAGACTGTGTTTAGAAAGTACCACACTGACCTTCACTGTCACTTCAGTAGTTAGGACAGTATAACTTTTAGGACAGCATTAACTTGCTTGATGAACTCTAAATGTCTAATCAGGGTTACATTAATCCAGCCATGAAAATTATTCCAGTATTTTTTTTTTTATGTGAGGAAGAAGGAACCAAAGGCCATGAGCCCGCAGTAACAGTTCCCTCCAAGAGAAAAACAAAATACAAGAGAGAGCCAAATTCAAGATCCATTCATTTCGAGATGCCTGGACACACTGCGTTTGAAAGACTGGAGATCATAGGCAGCAGGAAATACAGACAGAGGGAGACAGTTCCAGAGTTGACCTGTTGCATAAATGAAGGACTGGTAGTAACGGTTAACTCTTGCATTAGAGAGTTGGACAGAAAAGGGATGAGAGTTTGCTGCTAGACGGGTGCGTAGCACCCGTCTAGCAGTATGATAAGGATGATTAGGTGCATAGGTACATTTTCAGACCATTCGTTACGAGCCATCCTCTATCGCCCCGACGAAGTGGTCCTGAAGTGCACCAATAATACTAAACGATGACTTACTATCGTTCACCCTTTCAGCAGGAGGACGGACATTTCATTTATTCAGACTAATGCCAGGTCCTCTCATTTAGCCTTGATGATCCATGTAGCCAAGCAGTCAGCCATTTCTATGTCCAACCTTCCACCTCGAACTCTTCATTGCTGAATAAAATCGTCTGGAGATAGATGGAACACAATTTAGAACACGTTCAGTAGAGACCAGGTTAATTGATTTTGCTTTACAGTCCATATTATTTCAGTGTTTTAATGAGTGACGAAAATCAGTGACGATAGAAGCATTTCCTACTGTAACAACACTGGGTACTAAATGTGAGCTCTTGCACTGAATGTTGTCGGGTTGCAGCTGGAGGGCATTTGTTACTGTGTGTGTGTGTGTGTGTGTGTGTGTGTGTGAGAGAGAGAGAGAGAGAGAGAGAGAGATTTTACAGAGCATTCTTTATCACAGTTTTTCTCTTGTGTCATTTATTTATTTATTTATACTGTTCGGCTACATTTCTACTTCACCTTCCATGCTGACGAATTCCTTCAGCTTAACTCGTTTGTCAAACTGAGTTTTTATACTTTTCTCCTCACCCAAAAAGATGCTTTGGACTTTACAAACTAATTGGACTGGCTACCTAAACAAACAAACGCGAGAGACAAACTATTACTGATAACACGTACTGGTACCGAGACTTGTTTTTCCTGCAAATTTGTTAACATCTATCATAAACATTGACCGAGAAACCTATACTGTTTATACTCTGACTTGGCCCAGATTTTCGTCCTTTTGCATTTTTTTTTTTTTTTTCACGTAATTCAGTGGCAGAAAAAGACAATATTTTGGCTCAGCATCCTTTCCATAGCACTTCTTCATGACAGATATCGTATTGTAATGCTAATTTTTCGCTGGAGCTCAGAATTCAAGGTGGACAGGTAGCATTTTTTAACCAAGTTATATATAGCACACCTAAGTTCTAACGATTTCTTTTTTTGACTGTTTCTGGATTGTAACTATATCTTTATCCCTTTTATTTTTTTTTAACAATCTCACTTCATTTTGACTGTTGCGCTTTCTCTTTCTTGGTTTCTGAATTGTACCTTACCCAGTCTCTTAGGTGGCAATGAGGATCGTGATGATGATGATGATTATGATGATGATGGCTGTTAAAGATGATGTCTGTGCTGATGATGTTGATGATGTTAGCAATTTATCAATTTCTTTCTTATATCATTCGTCGTTTTTCACTCCATGTCACCTACTTACTATATCTCACTTTCTGACTCTCTCTCTCTCTCTCTCTCTCCTCACGCATTCACATTCTTCTCTCACCATTTCCCACTTCCTCTTTCATCATTTCCCACTCATTCACTCTCCATTTCACTAACTCATCATTCATTCCCTTTTTCAACTATTCACTCAGTCACTTTCTCACTCACTCACCCACGCTCCCTCATTCTCTTCACTAACTCAATCTCCCATTCTCAGTACTCACTTACTTCCCATTCTCTTCACTCACTCACCATTTCTTACTTCATCACCATGCTATTCTCCACACTCACTGTTTCACCTACTATGTTCACCCTTTCTCATTTACTCGTTCGTTCTTGCTTACTCACTCACTCGCTCACTTTCTTGCCTCACACACACTCCTCTTCCTCGCTTCACTACTCGCATTTGGTCGAATTAGTGCCTTCAAATTTTTCATGGATTTGGAGAAAGCATATGTCAGGGTGGATAGACAAGGATTGTGGAAAGTGTTAAGAATATATGGAGTAGATGGGAAGTTGTTGAATGCTGTGAAAAGTATGTACGATGGTGCGAAGGCTGCAGTGCGTGTGGATGGTGAACTAAGTGAATTTTTTCTCTTTGAAAGTTGGGTTGAAACAGGGATGTGTCATGTCTCCATGGTTGTTCAATCTGTACATGGATGGGGTAATAAAAGAGGTACAAGGTAGGGTAGTGGATGTTGGAGTGGCCCTGGTGAGAGAGGATAGTGTTTGGAAACTCCCTGTACTGTTGTTTGCAGATGATACTGTGTTGTTGAGTGAAGACGAAGGGGAGCTGCAAGGCTTGGTGGATGAGTTTAGGAGAGTGTGTAAGAAACGAAATCTAAAGGTGAATGTAGGGAAGAGTAAAGTGATGGTCTTTGAGAAAGGTGAAGTCAGTGAATGTACAGCGAGGTTGGATTGTGAGGAATTGGAAAATGTGAGTACGTTTAAGTACTTGGGTAGTGTGATGAGTAAGGATGGAGGTTTGGAGGGTGAAGTGCTTGAAAGGGTACAGCAGGGAAGAAACGTTGCTGGTTCTTTGAAAGCAGTGATTAGAAACAGGGAAGTGAGCATGGAAGTGAAAACGTTACTACATGACAGTATTGTGATTCCAACTCTAATGTATGGAAGTGAAGCTTGGACGTTGTTGGAAGGACACAAGTCAAGAGTGAGAGCAGTGGAAATGAGTTATTGAAGAGGAGCCTGTGGAGTCACATGGAGAGACAGGCTGACGAATGAGGATATAAAGGAGCGTTGTGGTGTGGATGTGGATGTGATAGGAAGCGTTATGAGGAACACACTGAGGTGGTTTGGCCATGTGGAGAGGATGGAGGGTGAAAGACTGACGAAGATAGTGTATGTGAGTGAGGTGGAGGGAGGAAGAGGGAGAGGGAGGCCGAAGATGAGATGGAGGGATGGGGTGGAGAGGTATATGAGAGATGGGGGTGTGAGTTGGGAGCAGGGGAGTGAAATGGCGGGGGACAGGGCTACTTGGAGGCTATTTGTTTGTGGCCACCCCAAACGGGATTGAGGCGTCTGGCAATAGATAGATAGAAAGACAGAAATTTTTCTGTATTTACACTCTTCTTCCTCTTCATCCTCCTCCCTCTCCTCCTTATTCTCCTCCTTCTTCTCCTTTTTCTCCTCCTCTTTGTCTTCCTCTTCCTCCTCCTCTTCCTCTTTTTACTGTTTCTCCCCTTCGACTTCAATGACTATCTCAATCTCCTCACGCAGTACTCCTTACATAGTCTGCTTAATCAAATGACAGTCTTCAGATTCATCCTCACTTGCTCTCCTCCAACTCCTCTTCCTCCTCATTCTCCAACCCCTTCTCCTCTTACCTCTGCTCCCCGTCCTCCTACTCCTCCTCCTCCCCCTCTTCCTCCTCCTCTTCCTCCTTCTCCTCCTCCTCACTCACTCTCTCTTACTCTCTTCACACCCTCCTTGCCCCACTCTTCCTTTATAGTCCAATCACTTTCTCCTAATTCAATATCTCTTCGGCGACTTACCACATAAATTCCTTCTCTCACACTTCACTTCACATCCCTCCTTACTCTCTCTTCAAGCGATTTATTGATCTTTCTCAATCACATTTTTTCGCCTGTTCTTTAATTTACTCTATATTTTCATCTTTTTGTGTCTCATTACGGTCTCCACCACGTAAAGGAGAACATAAAATATTTTCATAGTTTCATTATTCTTACTTTCAATCACCTTTCGGTCAGGTATCACGATTTTTTTTTTTTTTTTACAAATTCGTTTCACGTTTGGTACGCTTCTTCCTTGGCCAGTATGACTTGGTTTGATTTGTTTTGTTTTGCTGTTTCCTTAAGCCTTTTTGAAGCTTTTCCCGAGTCATAGGTTTAACGATAAATAGTTCATCAAATGGGGCAAGACGAATCCGTAGAGTTTACCACTTTTTGCGAATAGGTCTTAAATGCTGGATTTTCTTCTTTTTCGCTGTGTGAGTGTGTGTGTGTGTGTGTGTGTGTGTGTGTGTGTGTGTGTGTGTGTGTGTGTGTCCCTGAGAATACTGTCAGTCCTTAATATGGATTCTTTCTCAATTTTTTCCTCTTTGCCATGTTATTCCACTTTTCTTCTTCCTCATCCCTTTCATCTTTTTCACATTTTCTTTGTTAATGCAATCATATTTCCATTCTTCCTTCGTATGCCATAACAATTTATTTCTCTCAGTCCCTTCCCTCTTTTCTCTCTTTATTTTTACTTCATTTACTTTGTCTCATTCCTATCACGTATTTTTGTAGGGGTAAATTATAATTTCTTTTAAGTGTCTCATACATGTTACCTCCACTCCTTATCGCTTTCATCATGTGTCTCATTTACTTTCGTTTTTCCTTTCCATTTCTTTCATTTGCGTGTCCCTCTCCCTCTCCCCGCACCTGTCTGTCTGTCTGTCTGTCTGTCTCTCTCTCTCTCTCTCTCTCTCTCTCTCTCTCTCTCTCTGTCTCTCTCTCTGTCTCTCTCTCTCTCTCTGTCTCTCTCTCTCTCTCTCTCTCTCCCTCACATTTTTTATCACGTACCTCACTTCCCGGCATCTTTCTCTCTCCTCCCTCTCCTCCACTCTGTCTTCCTTAGCATTCCTCTTCCTCTTGGCTTTTCTCTCTCCTCCTCTTCTATCCCTTCCCTTCTCTTCCTCCATTCTCACGCCTCGTTAATCCATCCTGACTTCTCTTCTCTTTCTCTCATTTTTTTTCCCTTCCTCTCTCCCTTCTTAATCTTTTAATTCTTCCCTATCCACCCCTTTTTCCATCCTCCCTTTTTTTTTCTCCTTCATCTTAAATTCTCAGCATTTCCTCCAGTTCCTTCCTCCTTCTTCTTTCCTTCTCCTCTCTCTTCCTCTTGCTAGTCTTATTCCTCTTTCCCAACATCTCTGCTCTCCTCTTCCCTCTTCCCTACCTCTGTGTACTTATCTTCTCTCTGGTCTCACTCATCTCGATTTCATCTCCCTTCCTCATTTCTTTCCTTTACTTTTTCTTAGTTCCCTTCTCCAAGTGCCTTCCGTGTGTGTGTGTGTGTGTGTGTGTGTGCCACTATCCCAGACCTTATCTAAGTCTCTCTCTCTCTCTCTCTCTCTTTCTTTTTCGTTCATTCTTCCTTTCTTTCCTTCTTTCTTTCTCTTATGATCTTCCTCTCTTTCTCTTTCCCTTATTCTTTCTCTTTTTCTTTCTCTTTCCCTAATTTCTCTCTCTCTCTCTCTCTCTCTCTCTCTCTCTCTCTCTCTCTCTCTCTCTCTCTCTCTCTCTCTCTCTCTCTCATACCCTTTCTCTGTTTCTCTCCCTTTCACCCTCACTCGCTCACTCTTTCCCTTGGCTTGTCCAGGTCCCACTTTCTGCCCCTTTCCCCTTCTCTCTCTTTTTCTTTCTCCTCTCTCACAAAGCGGAGGTGTGTGTGTGTGAGAGTGAGCAAGAGTGTGATGTAGCGAAGTAGGTGTTACTGCAGTGCGGCGGTACAGGCAGAGAGAGAGAGAGAGAGAGAGAGAGAGAGAGAGAAGCAAAAATACAGGCAGACACACAGACAAACAGAGCGAGACATACAGAAGAGACAATGGCAGAAACATATAAACACACAGACATACATAAACATAGGTGAACACACACACACACACACACACACACACACACACACACACACACACACACACACACACACAGATGGAAGATGGAAGTAGGAAGATGTGAAGAAAGATGAAGGAGAAAGTATAGAGGGAAGTAAGAAGAAGGAAGTGACAAAAGAAAGAAAGGAAGGAGGGAGAATATGAATGTGAGGGAGAAAGAGTGAGAGGGAGTGACTGGAGAAATGGAAGGGAGGGAAAGACAGGAGAGAGGGAAGGTGGAAGGGAGAGAGAAAAGAGATGGGGGACTGAGATGGAGGGAAAATAGGTGAGAAAGTGGGAGGGAAGGAGAGGAAGAAGTAGAAGGTAGGTAGGTAGGTCAGAATGTAGGGAGAGAATGAGGAAGGAAGGGAGGGAGAAAGAATGGCGAGGGAGAAGGAAGGAAAAATTATTTGTTTTAAATGTCTGATAAACGATGGAACCCAAGGCTTGTGATGAAATAATATATGGAAGTAGAGAGAGAGAGAGAGAGAAAGGAAGAAGGCGAGAGGTAAAGCAACCAAGGATAAACAAGCAAAAAGTTAGGAAAAGAAACTTGAATGTAGAGCAGAAAATGGAATGGAGGAGGAGAGCAAGAGAAGCAGAGATATAAGAATGTGAGAGGCAGAGAAAGCGATAAAGGAAAGTGCACAGGGAAAATCAGAAATCAGGAAATTGAAGAAATGACAAGAAAGAAGAAAGAAGTGAGGAAAGGGGAAGAGGGAGAGAAAAGAAAAGGCGAAGCAGGAAGCAGAGGGGATGACAAGAAAGCAGAAACACGAGAAACACGAAGATGCGGAAAGAGAAAACAAAGAAATGGAAAGCAGAAATGAGCAAGGAGAGGAAAAATTAGCGAAAGAGGAGGACGAAGAAAAAATGGATAAGAAAAAGACGTTATGACCAATGAAAAATATATTGCCACCTCATGGATGAACAAATAGCTAGAGGAAAGGTATTAAGAGAAGGTGGGACAGAAAGAAGAGAAAAAAGAATAAAATGAGAAGGGTTAAGTAGACATTTCCAAGCAAATGGCATGATAGTTAAAGTATGTTGCTGGAGCAGTATCCCCTTGTAGGTCACGCACAACTTCCATTTTCTCCCGTACTGAGTAGAAGGCGCGCTGGAATTAAACTCGTCCTGTAGTATACCGTAACCACATTCGTAGTGGTTCTGCACTCTTATCTCCCCCTTTGTGATTGTTTTCTATCCATCTCGTCATTACTTCTTGTGCTGCAACTTTATTCTGAAGGTCTAAGTGAAAAATAGCGGAAAGTTGTCTCTAGATAGCATAGTAAGCTTCAAGTCAGCAGGTCCAGAAATAAATTTGTGAGGATTTGACAACAGGACTTTGCAATACCGAGGATATCAACACCTGTACCAAGAAGGAGAGAGAGAGAGAGAGAGAGAGAGATCCGTTTGGGGAATGTAAACAGTGAGAGGAAAATGAAAATGAAACAGTGTAATGAGGAACAAAAAATATTGGGGAAATAAAAGGAGAATGAGACTAAAACAAGCAACAGGTAGTCTTTGTTCACTTCTTGCAGGGTGTAAAGATCCGATGGTGCTCTAGAGGGATGCCCGGACGGACCCACTTCCCAGTTACACAAAGGTCTCTCACACGCCTTCCTATCCCCCGAAAAGAGGAGGATGGGCTGCCAGGGCAGGATAAGTTCAATCGTACAGTCTGTCAGATTCATGTTTCGGATGAACTTGTAGCTACAGATACTACTAAACCAATTATAATCTACCTTGGCCTAATGCTGACGTTTTTCCATTTTGAATGACGAGTTACGATACTAGTCACGAAGAAGTGCTATGGAAAGGATGTAAAGTCGAAGTATTGTCTTTTTTCTACTACTGAACTTAGTAAAATAAACTGGAAAAGGACGAAAATCTGGGCCAATATAAGGTGATGGAAATATAATACTAATAACCCGAAGATAGACTATAGTAGTTCACAGCACTTAACAACTGCTGACTGAGCAACGCCCCAGCTCGCGATATACCCAGCTAGGACTTGTGATTCATACTGTATGTGATAAATTTCATACAGATGTAAGTAGCTAAAAATAATAAGGTCGCATTATTAGACGTTAGGTGAGCAGAAAACTTCCTATCTGTCCCTAGCATAACTATCACCTCGACTGGTGCCCTTAAGCTCTTAGGTCCGTATTCGTCTCAGATAAAGTCCTCTAGTAGTCTACCTTAGCACATGGCAAGATGACACTCTCTTCTACCTTATCTATTCAGTCTTCTTTGATAGCTAAAATACATAAATGCCAAGAAAGAGAGTATTTAGGGTGCTGCATACATAATGAACCACCAATAATCTGTGACCCAATAAACTCATGAGAATGTAACCCTTAGATCACTGGGCGTCCAAGGTCAGATTATAAAGAGGAATATGAACAGAGCTTACACCATTCTCACCCAGTCCTGCATTGCCTTATAACTTGCTAAAGGCCCAGGGCGAGGCTATCCGATATATGCATATGATAAAAGGGTGTCTAGTCTTTCATCCCTGAACGGCATTATGTGGGCCATTATCCTAAACCCTTCCTTGAAAATGAATCCTTCTGGGCCATACCCTTGAAACCCCTTAAAGCCCTAGACACCCAGGTTTCATTTTTTATTTACACGGTTACCAAAGAACGAAATAAATGGGGTGCTAGGATAAAGGACATCTTTTGACTTGGCACTCAGTAAAGACCTACATGATGGTAGCGCTATGTCGATTAAAAGAACGATGGCGAAAACCTGAAGAAAGTAGGTGCAGAAAAGAGTGACAGGTAGTAGAACAGGTGAAGGATGGTTAGAGTGACAGAGACGAAGTACTTTCCCCACCGAACAACCACGGATTCCAGACAAAAAGAGGAAAAAATAGGAGTAGAAGCACAAGAATTTTGTCTAGTTGAGGGGAACTTTTACACGGAACTCGTGTATAGCTTTTATATTCAATTGGAATATTTCGCAACACCTTTCATATCATAGCCCTCTTTCTGAACGATATGCGCATCTGATTTCTGCTGTCCTTTTTTTTTTTTTTTTTAATAGGGAAAAAGAAGCTGTCATACATCTTTCAGCTCCCCACAGTCTTCCACAACACACAAATTATTCCTTCATGTGTCAGTGCCCTGTTTCGATGCATATGTCTCTCCTCCTTTACTTTACACAGGGTCTCACAAACTTCTGTGTGGATTACTGATCTTGTGTGTGTATGTATGTATGTATGAATGAATGTATGTATATTAATGTACGTATGTATGTTTGGATGGATGGATGGATGGATGGATATACAGTTTGTATGTATGTATGTATGTATTTATATTAATGTACGTATGTATGTTTGGATGGATGGATGGATGGATATGTAGCCTATTTGCTGTGTGTGTGTGTGTGTGTGTGTGTGTGTGTGTGTGTGTGTGTGTGTGTGTGTGTGTGTGTGTGTGTGTGTGTGTGTGTGTGTGTGTGTGTGTGTGTGTGTGTGTGTGTGTGTGTGCGTGCGTGGGGGAGGGGTGCGAGCTCACCACCACTTCTAAACAAGGTGGAGTCAAACGCTTCTCATTTCCAATCCACTACCCTTACCCAGCCTCTTCAGCCTCTCTCTCTTCTCTACAGTGGTGCATCTCTCTGTTTTATCTCTTATCACTACTCGTCTAAACTCTCTGAATGCATCCCTCACCATCTAGCCTCCTGCATTTATGTAGCACCCGTCTACCTGCACACACTCTTCTCATTCGTGTCCAATTTTCTAATGCAAGGGTTAAATGGTTGTTGATAATTTTTTAATGTACAAAATTGGCCAGATGTCGAGGTAACTTCATAATTCTGTTCTTCCCATTGCCTATGACATAAAGGTTTGTAAAGGCATTGTGTCAAGGCATCCTAAAATGATATTATACTGATTTGGGGTTATTTTTTGTTCAGTTCTCTTTTTCGGACCCAAGTTATGGAGGCTCTATATCTTAGCTCTTTCTGTTAATAAATAGAGGTCACTGACACAGCCTTATCTGGTCTTAATGATGGCCCCTAAGCCTTGTTAGGTGTAGTAATGGACTAAAGCTTGCCATATCGTTTCTACTCCTTGGCTTTATTTTTTATTTTTTTTATCTTTTACTCCTGTCATCCCAGTTCTTATATATATTTTTTTTAAATTTCATATTGCATTCAGACTGTTTCTCGTTTTGCTCTCATACCTTCGTATAAAAATATTCATTTCACACTCTAAATATCTTATTGTCTGTTATCATTAACTCACATCTTTTTCCCATCATTACGTTTCCCCCTTCGTCAATACCTTCTCAATATCCTCGTCAATTTCACCCCCACAAAAACAGACCACTTTCCGACTCATTACTTTCCTCTTCCCCCCATCCTGATCCGGTAAAGCGCCTCTTAATCCTCATATTGCGACTCCCTTCCTCTTTTTTCCCCATTCCCTGTTCTGCTTTCCTCTTCCCTTCTGTGATTCCGATCCCTTTCATTTGTCTTCCTCCCTCCTTTCTCTCCCCTCTTTTCCTTCTTTGACTCGTTATTCTTCTGTCTTCCTCTTTATCGTTCCATTTCCTTCCTCTTGTGATTTTCCTTCTATTTTTTCCCCTCATGTCTTCCCCCATTCTCTTACATACTTCTTTTCCCTGTCTTTTTCCTCTCTCTCTCTCTCTCTCTCTCTCTCTCTCTCTCTCTCTCTCTCTCTCTCTCTCTCTCTCTCTCTCTCTCTCTCTCTCTCATATCACTAAGTCATGATCTGTTTTCCCCTATTCTTTTCCCTCTAATCATTACCAATTTCCTCTCTAGAGTAATTTCCTTTTTACCCACATTCGTTTATTTAATCTTTCCTTTATTTTCCTTTATTCTTTAGACGCCAATTTTTATCTTAACTTTTATTTCTCTCTTTCTTCTTTTTATGTTGTGCCATTTTTTCGCTTCCTTTCTCCTTTCCATTTCCTTTACACTCGCTTACTTTTCCTTCTTTCTTCTACTGTCCTCGTTCTTTCTTTCTTTCTTTTTTTCTTACTTTTCCTCTCTTTCCTAACCCTTTATCAATATCGTTTACAATCTCTCTCTCTTATTCCATCTTTCCTCTTTCTAATCTGTCTAATTACTTCTCTCTACCTTACTCTTTTTCCATGTCTGTGTTTTTCTTTTCATAACTGTCTTCGTCAATCTTACCCCTATTCTTCCGTGTTATACTTAATTTTTCCTTTCGCGCCTTTTCCTTCTCTGTTCTACTGTTCATTCTTCTTCCTTCCTTCCTCTCATTCTCTTCTGTTCATCCTCTTAATCCTAGTTCCCTTCTTTTATCTTCCTCTCCCTCTCCCTTCTTCTCCCTCCTCCTACGCCTTTTTCTTACCCTACTCCTCTCTCTCTCTCTCTCTCTCTCTCTCTCTCTCTCTCTCTCTTCCTGATTGAGTTCCTAATCCCTTCTCTTCCTCTTTCCCTTTCTATCTCTATTCCCTATCCTCTCCCCATCCCTCACACTTGCCTTCTTCCTCATCCTCTCTCTCTCTTTTCTTCTTCTCTTCCCTCCTCCTTTTAATTTTTCATTCTCTCCCTCTTTCTCCCTCTCCCTCTTTTTCCCTCTTACTTTTTCCTTTTCCTCCCTCTCCCTCTTCCTCTTCCTACTTCCTCCTCTTCCGTTTTCTCTCTCTCCCTCTTCCTCCTTCTCCCTCTCTACCTCTTCCTCTTTCTCCCTCTCTCTTCCTATTCCTTGTCCTATTTCTCCCTCTTTTTTTCCTTTTTCACCCTCTCTCTCTCTCTCTCTCTCTCTCTCTTCCGTTTCCTCCCTTTCCCTCATCCTCTTCCTCTCTCTTCCTCTTCCTCCCTCTTCGTCTTCCTCTTCTTCCCTCTTCCTTTTCCTCCCTCTTCCTCTTCCTCTTCCTCCCTCTTCCTCTTCCTCTTCCTTTCTCTTCCTCTTCCTCTTCCTTTCTCTTCCTCTTCCTCTTCCTTTCTCTTCCTCTTCCTCTTCCTTTCTCTTCCTCTTCCTCTTCCTTTCTCTTCCTCTTCCTCTTCCTTTCTCTTCCTCTTCCTCCCTCTTCCTCTTCCTCTTCATTCCTCTTCTTAGCTCCCCCTCTTTCTCTCACTTTTCTTTTTCTTTCTTCCTTTTCTTCCCCTTTGTCTCTCTTTTTCCTTTTTCTCCCTTTCTTTCTCCCACTTCCTCTTCCTCGTCCTCTTCCTTCCTCTTCCTCCCTCGCCCTCTTCCTCTCTCTCACTCTCCTTCCTAATTCTTCCTCATCTCCCCCTTTGTCTCTCGTTTTCCTTTTTCCTCCCTTTCTTTCTTCCTCTTCCTCTTCCTTGTCCTCTTCCTTCCTCTTCCACTTCCCTCCTTTTCCCTCTTTTCCTTCCTCTTCCTTCCTCTTCCTCTTCCTTGTCCTCTTCCTTCCTCTTCCACTTCCCTCCTTTTCCTCTTCCCTCTTTTTCTTCCTCTTCCTCTTCCTTCCTCTTCCTCTTCCTTCCTCTTCCTCTTCCTCTTCCTTGTCAGGCCTAGGGATCAGGGAAGGTCAGACTGCAGACTTCCCAGGTTAAGTCTTGGAAGTTATGAGGCACTGCTACGAGGTGGGGAAAAAAGGTGAGAGAGAGAGAGAGAGAGAGAGAGAGAAAGTCAGAGACAGAGACAGAGAGACAGAGAGAGAAAAAGAATGCGATGAAGATGGAAAGATAAACAGAGAAAGAAAGAGAGAGAGAGAGAGAGAGAGAGAGAGAGAGAGAGAACAGAAAGAAATGAATGCGATAGAGATAAAGAGAGAGAGAGAGAGAGAGAGAGAGAGAGAACAGAAAGAAATGAATGCGATAGAGATAAAGAGAGAGAGAGAGAGAGAGAGAAAGGTGAGGAGAGGGCGAAGAGAAAGAAAAGAATTCGATGAAAGTGAACTACTCATGGTGGGGATAATTCTAAGGTCTGTATTTTCTTCGCTAAAGTAGGCTCCCTAACGCCTCTCCCTTAGCGATTTATTTATGGGTATGAGTAGTCAATATCCTTTTGTACGTTATCTATGCAGGGTATGCCGATATTGGAAGGATTTATTGAACACAGAATATAACAAGGTGTAATAAACAAAATAAATCGCTTATGGAAAGGTGTTAGGGATTCTCACGGGCCTGAGAGTTTTAATACAGCCACCATTAACCCTCTCATAATAGGGATGATAAAGCTCATTTTACCTTGATCTGGCCCAGATTTTCGTCCCTTTGCAGCTTACTTCACCTAGCTCAGTGGCAGGAAAAGACAGTACTACAGCTCTATCTCCTTGCCACTGCACTTCTTCGTGACTAGCATCGTACTCTGGTGTTAATCTATTGTATGAACTCAGCAATCAAGGTGAATTATGGTAATTTTAGGCCAGGTAAGAGTGAAAGGGGTATAGTTTTGATTTCCAGGTAACCCCAGACGATTTTATTTAGATTAAAATAAGACCTAAAAGTTTGTATTTGTTAAGTAGGAAGAGTAAAAATAGACAAAGAGAACAAAGAAGAAAAAAAAGAAGAGATGTGGAAAAAGAGAAATGGAAAAAAAAAAAAAAGAGGATAGGAAATAACAGAGACATAGAGAGTAAAATAAAGGGATACAGATGGACGAAAGAAGAACTGAAAAGAAGAGAGCGTAGGAAATGTAATAAAATTTAATGAAGAAAGAGACAGAGAAGAGGAGAGAGAATAGGAACTAATAAGAAAATAAAGACAGAGAGAATAATGGAAAAAAGGAGAGATGTAGGAAAGGAGAAATAAAGAGAGGAGGAGAGTAAGAAGTTATTAAAAAAGATGCACAAAGAGTAAGTAAGAAAAGATAAAGACGGAGGAAAGATGAGAGAATACGAAATAAAATATACCTGAAAAATAAAGTAAATGGGGAAAAGGAGTAGGCTAAAGGAAAAAGTGGAAAAAGGAGAAACGAAAGAAGGAGAGAAAAGGAAAAAGATTAGAGGAGGAAAGAAGTAAAGGAGAATTTAGGTCACGATGTAGGCGGCACCTTGGGGAAAAAAGGGAGAGATTTGGAAAAGAAAATAACTGGCAAGGAAGAGGAAGAGGATGAAAGAGAATAAGGAAGGAGAGAAAAAGAGCAAACGAAAAATGAGAGCATGAGTTGTATGACGTCCGGGAGAGAGAGAGAGAGAGAGAGGAGGGAATATTGGAAATAGAAAAAAAAACACAAGAGAAAAATAGAGTATGAGTTGTATGAAATCCGAGAGAGAGAGAGAGAGAGAGAGAGAGAGAGAGAGAGAGAGAGAGAGACGAAATTGCAGATCAGGTGAGGCTTGAGGGAAAAGAAGAAAAGGTGTACAGGGTGTCCAAAAATTCTGAAGGCACATGGAAAAATATGTACGAAGAATTATCAGCAATATTCAATACAATATAACCACCTTCAATAATATATCATAGTTATATTCTAGAAGCTGTATTTCTAGACTGGTTTATTTAGCTTGAACATTTATAGAACCGTTTGAGTAAGAATATCCTTTATATTTTGCTTCTTCATTACTGTACTCTTTTTTCTCAGATTTTGCCTATAATTGCCACATATCCATCTTGAATGCTGAGTTGTAATACTAGATGTCAAGAGCGTGTGGTGCTAGTCATGAAGAAGTGCCGTGGAAGGGATGTAGACCCTTAGCAATGTTTTTTCTGCCACTGAGCTACGTGAAATGAAGCACAAAAAGACGGAAATCTTGACCAAGTTAAGGTGAAAAAATTAGTGATGTGTAAGTAATCCATTGCGACAGGTGGATATGGTGATTCGGACAGAGACAGCCTAGAACTTGAATTCTTTATTTCTCTAACATTTCGGGCAACACAGAACCCATCTTCAGAGAGTCTGGACGTGAAGTAATGGAGCCAAGACCCATGTACCCCTGGATATTCCTTCCCCTTTCTCATGCCGTAGGAGGTGGGAATTTCCAGGGGTATTAATATGTCTTGGCTCTATCACTTCTTGTTCCAGCTCTCTGAAGAAGGGTTCTGTGTAGCCCGAAAAGTTTGAGAAGATAAAGAATTCAAGCTCTAACCTGCGTCTTTCTCCAACCTACCATCTCCAGTTAGAGAAAGATCTCATTAAGTAAACTGAATCACCACGTTGTATCTAGTATTAAAAAGAATAGAAAGAAATACTGTTGAATGTATTTTAGGTGTATTAAGCACAATAAATCGCATGCTGAAAATACAACTCGTTTTCATCATTTTCTCCGTTGGATACCCTATGTACGAAATATTAAAAATATAAAAATAGATGGAATTATACCTCATTTATCCTTACCAATAAATATACACAGTTTATATATATCTTTAGCTAATCGTCTGCCGGCTACCTGGGGAGAGAAGACTTATCTGATGCTATTGTATATTATTATTTTTATTATTATTATTATTATTATTATTCTTTTCTTCCATCCTCTTCTTTGTTTCCTTCATTCTTTCCTTGTCCTTCTGCCTACGGGTAACTTCACACTCCCCCTTTTCTGTCTTTCTTTCCTTCATTCTTTCCTTTTCCTTCTGCCTGTGGGTGACTCTGCACTAAGTGACAAGCCAAATGGTTTCCTGTGCACCAGGAAACCATTTACTATGTTGGGTGGTAACCATATAGCCATATTTTGGCGCCTGGTGGTTTAGTGGGTAATTATTGCGCTCCAGTCGGATTGAGCCGGTGAAGGTTTATATCCAAGGGATGGTTGGGGTTGATTGCTCATGTAATGCCACTCAGGGATGAGTGAGGCTGGTCACCCTCGTCTTAAATGTCGAGACCAACTGCCTAGCCCCGGGCTCCTATGCTCCTCATGGGGCAATGTAGGATTGGATGATGGATGGATGGATTATTATTATTATTATTATTATTATTATTATTATTACTATTATTATTGTTATTACTATTACCATTATTATTATTATTATTATTAGTAGTAGTAGTAGTAGTAGTACTATTATTATTGTTATTATTACTATTATTATTATTATTGTTATTATTTGTACTATTATTATTATTATTATTATTATTATTATTATTATTATTATTATTATTAGTTGCTGTTGTTGTAGTAGTAGTAGTAGTAGCAGTAATAGTTGCAGCAGTAATAGTAGTAATAGTATCAGTAGTATCTTCACTCTGGCGTTAAGCAAATACCCACAATATTTTCTAAGCTTATGCATAGTGACCGTAAGTGATGATGGTACCAAAAAAACATCGGATAAGAGGAAAATTTGTCAACACGAAGCGACAACTGTGTAAAAGATACCAAAGAAGTTTCTGTTCACTGGTTAATAATAAATAAATAAGGGGAAGCTATCTCGCCTCCAAAATACGAGAGAGTAGATGAAGGGTGCCGGGTACTGCAATCAGGACTAGAACGTAAGCATACAATCAAGGTGAAATACATGCATACCTGATTCCGGATTCACAGCATTGCCATCGATTCGGTCTCTGTCTCTCTGTCCCTGTCTGTCTTTGTCTGTCTGTCTGTCTTTCTGTCTCTGTCTCTGTCTCTGTCTGTCTGTCTGTCTGTCTGTCTCTCTCTCTCTCTCTCTCTCTCTCTCTCTCTCTCATGCAATCCCGTTTCGACAGGAAGAATGAGAGACTTCTTAATTCTCCCTGACTTGTCTTTCCTTCAAAACAAAATAACTTGCGATATCTTTCCCTTCGTAGCTAACATGTTTTTGTAAGAACACCAATAGACATGGGAAGATCCTACACTCTCTCATTCCATCCTGCAAGATCAAGTCAGAGTTACAACAGGGAATAGACTATAATTTTATCTGTAAATCCAAGCACCGGGACAGAGAAGAGGGCACAACAGACGCCATGGATATTAATAACTCACTTTCTGTCCTACATCTCAGCATCGTCCGTCGGTAGGCTAATTCGATCTTTATTTACATCACTCCAAATTACAGTTATACTCAGTCACCCTCACACCTATCCACACCTGTCCATACCCCATTGTTCTATCTCTGTCATCTATAATTAGTTATTTGTGCAGTAGAATTATAGTTACAGGTGAGGTGTTAGAGTGAGGGATTATGAGTAGTGTAAAGGAAGTGTCATGGCCGACTGGAATACTTAAAAGTGAACTCCTCTTCCATTGATTCTTATTCATTTCATTCACTGGACAGTCGAGCAAGCAAAAAAAAAAAAGAGAGAGAGAGAGAGAGAGAGAGAGAAAGAAAACACTCCCTCTCAACATATATCTGTCATACGTCTTGATACCCATGGTGAGGCTTTTTTCTTTTTTTATGCAGGGGCGAAGGAACCAAAGGCCAGAAGCTTACAAAATAGTTCCTTTGAAGAAGAAAAAAAAAAAAAGGATAAGAGAAAACCAAATTCAAGATCAGTTCATTTCGGTATGCCTATTCACGTTTTCGTTTTCGTTTTCGTTTTTAAAGGCTCCAACATGCTTGCACATGTCGGCCTTGGTCACCTAATGGCGGCTCTCCACGCTGCACGATCCATTGCAGCCTCCCTGTTCAGTCCCTTAACCCTGAGGTCACACCTAATGACCTTGTCCCATGTCTTTCTCGGTCTACCCCTCATAACCCCACCCCCAATATTAACACTTCTCACCTTCCTCACCCAGTTATCATCCCCCATCCTCTCCACATGTCCAAACCATCTCAATCTACCTCTCCTCATCACAACACCAATACACTCCAGTCCCATCCTACCTCTCAACTCTTCCATCGTAAACCCAGCCCCTCCAGGCCTTGGACCCAGGGACGCACTGCACATCCACCTAATCATTGTCATTTCTGTACGTCTGAGCCGGCAAATCTCTTCCTCCTTCACTGCCCAGGTCTCACTACCATACAGCATTACACTCCTAACACATGCTGCATACAAAAACTCCTTATCACGAAGGGAGAGTCCTCTCAATGTCAGGAGAGGCAAACTGGAGATCATAGGGAGTAGGAAATAAAGGGGAAGAAAATTCCAGAGTTGACCTGCTGCATATATAAAGGACTGGGAGTAACGGTTAACTTTGCATTAAAGACCTGGAGAGAAAAGAGATGAAAATTTGTTCTTAGACGAGTGCAACGCGCCAGCCGTAATGGTGGAGGAATGCAAGCAGACAGTTCCGAGGAGCAGTGGCCATTGAAGTAGCGACAGAAAGGAGATAAAGATGTAACAGTGCGGCGAAGAGACAGGTTGAAGGGAGCCAGTAAGAGGGGGAGAATTAATGAGACGAAAAGCCTTTGATTCCACCCTGTTGAGAAGAGCTGTATGTGGGAAGCCTCCCCACACATGAGTGTTGCACTCTACACAGGATCGAATAAAACCCGTGTATAAAGGCAACAACTGTGCAGGGGTAAAGAAGGCACTGAGTAGGCTGATCACATATAATCTCTGGGAAGCAGACTTTACGAAAGAAGTAATATGGTCTTTCCAAGAAAGATCCCTAGAGAATGAAACCCCAAGTATGTTTAAAGATGATGCAGGATTGAGTTGGGTATTGTTAAAAATTAGAAGATATTCCTGTAGATGATCTGACTGGTCGAAAGATATTAGAATTGAGTTTCTTGATGCATTAAAAGCAACAAGATTTCTTTTACCCAATCAGAGATATGAACCAAGTCAGGGATTAGTTGTGCCATAGCCTCATCCCTTGTTTGTTGAAGTAATTGCTGAGATGAACGCTGCGAGAAGTGAACGGAAAAGTGAAGGGTGGAGTTATTAGCATATGAATGGATGGGGTTAGATGTACAGCTTAAAAGGTCACTGATGAATAGAAAGAAGAGTTGGTGATAGGGCAGAGCCCTGAGGAACACTACTATTGATAGCTCTAGGAGAGGAACTGTGAGGGTCTACGACAGCAGCTGTAGAACGACTAGAGAGGAATCTAGAGATGAAGGCACATATAGAAAGATAGAAACCGAAATGGGGCAGTTTTGAAATTAAAGAATTATAACAGGTTCAACTGAAAGCCTTTGAGATGTCAAGTGCAATGGCAAAGCTTTTGCCAAAGTCCAGAAAGGACAATGACCAGGAGTCTGAAAGATAGGTGAGAAGATCGCCAGTGAAGTATCCCTAGTGAAACCCATACTGACCATCAGAAAGGTTGTGATAGGCAAGGTGATTTTGAATCTTATGTTAAGAATGGATGCAAAAACTTTGGAAGTACAGGATTTTAAAGCAACTGGGCTATATTTATAGGGATGGGAATTGTCACCCTTCTCTGGGGCAGGCTGAATGACAGCAAACTTCCAGCAAGAAGGAAAGGCACAAACTGACAGACAAAGGCAAAAAAGTTTACCTATGCAGGGTGTAAACACAGAAGCACAGTTCTTGAGGACAGCAGGCCCATATGCCTTGTTAGTATTGAGGCCAGCGATGACAGGCAATGCATCAACTGAGGAAATTTTAATGCCAGTCATGAGGAAATCAGTAGAGGGAAGTGATGGAAGAACAGCATCGGAATCATTTAGGGCGAAACTGAAAGGGGATTGTCTGTGCTGAGAGTTCTGCCCTTTCAGAATAAGAAACAGTTACAGAGCCATCACAGTGGAAAGAGGAGGGAAGGATGATGAGGTTACAAAGATCTTTTACAAGGTGCCAGAAGGAGTGGAAAGAAATTGAATCAAAGAGTTCAGAGGATTTATAATGAATGAAAGTATTCTTAGCAGAAAGAAGAACAGACCTAGCACAGCTCTGGACAGAGACATAAAAGAGATGAGATTCAAGGTTGGATTGGTTCTGGTACCTTTTGTAGGCTTTCTCCTTGCTGCGGACAGCATTAGAAGAAGTGTGATTAAATCAAGGATATTTTGCATTAGTCACAGGATAAGAAAATGGAATGTAAGCTTTCATGCCTGAGAGAATAACCTCTGTGAAGCTCGAGGCACATTCAAGATGGCTCTCGGTCATGGAAGCAATAATCATACCAGGGAAAATCAAAGAAGTACCGCCTGAGGGCCTCTCAATCAGCAGCTCCAAAGTGCCACAGACGCTGATTCTTGGGAGGGTCCACAGACCTTACTGGAGTGATAGGACAGGTTGAGGTGATAAGGTTGTAATCACAGGAGCCCAATGGTGAGAAAAGATTAATAGCATAAGCAGAAGAATTTGTTGTAAGGAAGAGGCCAAGTATATTGGAACCCTTTCCAAGGCGATCAGGGATACGGGTAGGGTGCTGTACAAGCTTCACTAGGTCACTGAAGATAAAGAAGATGTAGGCTTGTTCACCAAGTGGATCAGCGAAAGGAGAGGAGAGCCAACGATGGTGGTTAACACTGAAATCATCTAGAATGGAGATTTCAGAAAATGGAGAAATTAATTAAATGTGTTCCAACTTAGAAGTAAGATTGTCAAGGAATTTTTCATACTCAGCAGAGTTAAGGGAGAAGTAAATAGCACGGATAATATTAGTCAGAGAATGGCAGGATGGACGAAGTCAGAGAGTAGAATATTCTAAAGACTCATGCTCAAGAACCTGAGTGCAAGACATGCCACTGTGTACATATACACAACAGCCAGATTTAATCTGAAAGTGAGTATAGACAACGTAGGAGGAAACAGAGAAGGATCTGCTAACAGTCGCCTCAGACAGCAGAGTCTCAGTGAGGAAGAGAGGGTGAGGTTTCGAGGGAGACAGGTGGTGTTCAACAGAGAGAAAATTAGGGAAAGACCAGGGATGTTGCAGAAATGAACATGAAGTGAGTCACACAGTACTGTAGTTCCACTCATATCATTTGGCCGTCACCTGGAAAGGGGAGGATGCTGGGGGCTTTTAGCCGCCCCCCCCCCTCTCCTGGAGACTCCGAGGGTGAGTGTTGGGATGCCATTTTTACTGAATTTTGAATAGGAAGTCTGGTGTGTAATGTGCAGCAGTTTGACCTTCACAGTTAGAGGAAGTTGTATAGGAGAGTATGCTGGCCTACCCACCATGTTGTTGAAACACTGAAAAGGTTCAGCAAAGGGGGATGGTCAGAAGTTAGTCCCGAGGGCTGCTGAAACGGGGTCTCCAGCTATCCCTGTCATTAGCTTTCCTCTCCCTGACATCAGCCTTCCATCTACCTTGGGAGTACCGCTCTGTTCGACTGGTGCTACAGTCTACTCCCTTAATCAATACTGAGACCTCGACACCACCACTCAGCCCAGGACCATCTCATCACCCAGCAGAAGGTGAAGCAACAGTGACAAGACAGACATGGGCTCGGGTTCTCGTCGGGTAAGGATGCTCCCTAACACCTCTTCCTTGCCGATTTATTTTTGGATACGGTTTGCTAATATGGTTTGTAATCTATCTATGCGACGTATGGTGATAGAATGACTTAAGTAACAGACCAGGACGGTAAGATGCAATAAACAAAATAAATCGCTTAAGAAGTGGTTTTAGGGAGCTTTCTTAAACCGACGAGAATAGGGCCCTGATGCCAATATACCGTAAACACACACACACACACACACACACACACACACACACACACACACACACACACACACACACACACACACACACACACACACACACACACACACACACACACACACACACACACACACACACACACACATCACAAACCATAAGCATTGTCACACATCCCTCCTTCAATTGCTTGCGTAGCTAAATAGATAGATAGGAAGGTAGATAGATAGATAGATATAAAACGATATACATAGAGAGATAGACAGGTAGATAGACAGACGTAAAAAGACAGACAAGTATAAGTCACGCTTAAATATCGAACAAAATTAATAAATGTTAAAAATATAAATCTGTAACTCAACTCACTGACACAAGCAACTTAAGATTCTCAGCACCAGGAAGAGCAACTTAAAGAAAACAAAGAAAAAGCCAGAGAAAACCTTTAGTTCCCCTTTCATACGGGGGAAAAAGTGAGAGAGAGAGAGAGAGAGAGAGAGAGAGAGAGCTATTTCAACTCTAGCATTTTTCTAGGGGAAGCTTTGCCTCTTGAATATCAGGGGAAAGAAAACAAGTAGGAGGCTAACAGCACGCCATAAAAGAGGAACAGCTCTGTATACTAAGCAGAGAGAGAGAGAGAGAGAGAGAGAGAGTAGAGACAAAAATAAAATAAGAAGAATCTAATAAATTTTTATAAAGTATTCCATAAAATATCTAATGAGAACGTCATATGGGGAAAATATCCGCCTCATTCGGTGCTTTCTTCAACGATATTTTCCACACTCTCTCTCTCTCTCTCTCTCTTCTTATAAGGCGGAAAATCACTTCTTTCTGAAGTTTTCTATTCAGTTCTTAACACATTCTTCCATGACTCACCTTCACTTAGAATAAAATCATCTATTATTTTAAAGTTCTAGGCTCGTATTATCGGTGGTTCAGGTAGGCCCCTAACACCTCTTCCTTAGCGATTTGTTCTTGAATATCCTTTCGTACTTTGTCCCTGCAATGTACGGCGATATTACCATGATTTAGGTAACAAGAACGGCAAGATGGAATAAACAAAATAAGTCGCTTAGGAAAAGGTGTTTACTGTATCTAACTCCAAACAATTCGATTCAACCGAGAAAGAGTAATAGCAATCAAAGGCAAGTATTCTTATCAGTTAAGAAAGCTCTCTAGCACCTTTTCCTAAGTGATTAATTTTGCTTATTACCCCTTACTGTTCTCTTCTGTGTTACCTGAATAATTCCAATATCACCATCCTCTGTATCAGTAATGTACAATAAAATATTAAACAGCCACATCCAAAAATAAATCGCTAAGGAATACGTGTTACGGAGCTTCCCTAACCTTCAAAAGTACGGGTCACACTCATATATACGAAATACATATACACATAAACGTACATATTTACATAGGCATGGATATACACATAAGCATACACATACACACAGACATGCATATACACACAAGCAAACAAATAAATTCATACAATAACACATAACATTTACCTATACACATCAGCATCCATATATGCATGAACATAAATACATACATGCATAATACACACCCACACTTCCATAAATATACACACATTCACAGTCACAGTCACAATAGTAGTTACAATCAGTCTCACTAGCATTTGCACACACACACACACACACACACACACACACACACACACACATACACACACACACACACACACACACACACAAAAGCACACACACACACACACACACACACACACACACACACACACACACACACACACACACACACACACACACACACACACACACATACACAGACTGACCCTAAAAAAATCTTCCAGCAAAAACGCGATCTGTAGCCCAAACAAAAACAATCAGTACGAAAACTCAGCGATAAAAACACTGCCAGAAAAAAATTAAACTGTTGGAAAGGGCGGAACGTGGAACAATAGAGGGTAAATGAGCTTATTACAGAAGACGTGAACCTTTTCCTTGGTGGGGGTACTGTGTGTTTGGAGGATGGAGTGAGGAGGGGGGTGTGGATGCGTGGGTTGGGGAGAGGAGGGAGGGGAGAAGAGGTGGTGGAGAGGGCTGAGTGTGGGAGGGGGGGGGAGGGGAAAGTGTGTGTGGGGAAGGTAAGTGGGAGTGTAGAAAGAGAGTGTGTGTGTGTGTGTATTTACCTCTCTATCTACTGTATATGTATATATATTTACACTCCTGGCTGGGAATCGAACCCGAGACTTCTACATGAAAGTCATGCCCTGATACCACTACACAATGGAGAGATAAAAGCTAAGCCATCTGAATTCTATAACGAACCAGGTAAATCCGTTTTGGAAGGATATATTTCAATCACAACACATCAGGATTATTGCTGAGCTCCACGCAACTCGGCAAGTGACACAGCTGTTTTAATCTATCCCATACACAACACGAGCGTTTTTATATGTTGGACAGACACACATTACGCGCGTGTGTACATTTTTTTTTTTTCACGCTCGCGGCCGGAAGCGTAAAAGAAGAAGAAAAAAAGATTGTACACACGTATGTAATGTGTCTCTCCAACATAAGGTATTTTTCTCAATGCCGAAACTACTCCATCCTTTATTTCTCTTCACGCCAGACATTTACATTCCACAGTGTTAAAGGAACCTGTCTGTGAATATTATTGTCATTGCCTTATTGACAACACAAGCTTCGTATTTATCCCGCTAACGTAAGGGCAGTTTCTTTCATCGTAACGTGAGTAGAAGAGTTTCCATGCGTTAATAATATATTCCTTTTACTCTACCTTGACCTAAAATTGCCATCCCTTGAAGTTTGAGTTGTAACAATAGATTAAAACATCGTACTAGTCACGAGGAAGGGCTATGGAAATGATGTAGTTTGTGGCATCGCCTTCTTTCGTCACTGAGCTACACGAAATAAACTACAAAAGGACAAAAATCTGTGCCAGTTTAAAGGGAAAGGAGTATTGTAGCATTAATACATAGACGGTACAGAACTAATACTTCCCTCTAGCTAGTCTCAGTCTGGGAGTTACAATTGATTGCACATGTACATGATTGAACTGTGTGTGTGTGTGTGTGTGTGTGTGTGTGTGTGTGTGTGTGTGTGTGTGTGTGTGTGTGTGTGTGTGTGTGTGTGTGTGTGTGTGTGTGTGTGTGTGTGTGTGTGTGTGTGTGTGTGTGTGTGTGTGTGTGTGTGTGTGTTAAAGTGAAGAGGAGGTTGTGAGGGTGGGAATACTAGTGAAAGATAGTGCGAGGAGGTGAGAAAGGAGGGGAAAGGAGAGAGGGAATAGAAGGGGAAGGGTTTGGATGATGCAAGTGGAGATGAGAGGGAGAAGGGAAGAGACGGAGATGGGAGGGAAAGAGGAGATGAAAGTGAGAGACGGTGTGAGGTGGCAGGAGAGAGTGGGAGGGGAAGGGAAAGGGGACTGGGAGGGAGAGGTGGATGTGATGGAGAGTGGAAGTGAGATTTTGAAGTGGGATGGGAAATGGAAGTGATATATTGAAGTGAGATAAAGTGAATGGGAGAGTAGAAGGGGAAGTGGTAGTGGTAGGGGGAGGAGAGTTGGGGGAGAGTTAGAGGGGCAGAGAATAATCCAATTACTATAACTTAATATAACACACACACACACGCTTCACCCATTCACGGATTATGAGGGTATGGGGAAGGACACACTGACGGAACAGGAGAGAGAGAGAGAGAGAGAGAGAGAGAGAGAGAGAGGGGGGGAGAGAGAGAGTCTAAGACGCTTATTGTATTAATTCCCTCGCCTAGCGAAGGATTACGGAAGGGATGGAGGAGGAGGAGGAGGAGGAGGAGGAAGGAGAAGAAGGGAGGAGGGTACGTGGAGGTATAGTACTGGGGGCAGACAGGCACATAAAGAGACACAGGCAAAGACTCCTACATGGACAAGCTCAAACAATTACATATACGTTACCATAGGCAGTCATAACAGCTGCCATGTGCACTGAAATTTATAGACGTAATGAGGCAAACATAACCGCAGTCATATGCATACAGCAGAAAGACCTGGACGTAGCCTAATTATTGGCAGACAAAACCATCGACACAGTCATAGCCATAAACAAAGAGAGACAGTTTTTGACGTATTCATAGCCATTGATACAGACAGACATAGTCTTCGACACAGCCCTAGACATAGGCAGACTCACTGACACTGGCAGACGTAGCACCATAGTTGAGAGACACGGATATACCCATGGACAGTTGTGGACAGCCTTAGGTGTCGCCATGATCTTAGACATAATCATGACCATAGACAGACAGACACAAGGAAATAAAGTCGCTGGTTTATTCTCAGCCATAGCCATAGACATAAACCTAAACACAGACATAACTATAGATATAACCACAGCCATGGACACAGACTGAAAGGCAAAGTTTCGTGAGGTTATGCATCATTTTTCTTGCTGTACATTTTCTGAGGAATCTATATCCTTTCTCTAGTACACCCGCACCAAAACTGCATGGCATAATCATAGTGTAGTCTTACTAAGGCAAGATAAAATTACAATGTCTCTTTGGATGTCCTTTCATTTACACCCATGGAAATGTATTCATGAACTTTATTTGTTATAAGACGTCTTCAAATACATATTTATATAGTCTTAGACCATTGCTAACTACAACTTTTATTTCCCCACACAGTCTAATTTGTTGGTTACGATAATTATTAAGTGATGGCGTCTTGTGATCTTGTATGTTAAGTCGCTCAACAGAGAGTGGCTATATATGGCTCGAGTATGAGGAATGGTTGGTGCTTATTGCTCACATAATGTCATAATGGGGCACGTGATTGGCCATCTTTGCCTAGAATGCCTGGATCAAATAGCCTAATCTTTGGCCAATACACTTCTGATTTTAGAGAGAGTACAGAATGGATGATGGATGAGAGGACAAGCTTATCCGGTTTAAGTAATTCATGCTTGACATCATCCGTATTCTGTTAAATATAATACTAGAAAATTTCATTCGCCCGAGAGTGTGAGCATAACGGAGGAGCCTAAAAGAAAAAAAAATATTTATATCATTAATTCTCATATCGTCTGGACCCAAACGATTTTATGCAGCAGAAAGGGAGTCATGGAAGCCTGAGAATAGAAAATTTCAAATGTCATTTCTGAATATTAGATTTGCAGACAAGAAGATAATTCTAAAGAAATGCATAGAGACTGTCAACATTTAGAGAGAAGTGGTGTGAGGATGATGTAAGCGATGAGAGAGAGAGAGAGAGAGAGAGAGAGAGAGAGAGAGAGAGAGGAAGAGATTTAGGGGGAAACCAAGTAGCATTAGCCCCTTATGTAAACGCAAGGGGTCCCTGTGTTTACATTGTGACGTCATCACCTGCTAGCAGCCATGATGGATATCTGATGTTGCCACTTTTAGATGATAGGCTATGTTTTCACTGACTTGGGAAGCCAATTTATTTTTGAGCTCAGCGCGATTGTAATCTCATGCCTCATAAATCCAAATTGTCTGCATTAGAGTGATAAACAACAGATAGTAGAAGAACGAGGTGCAATAAGGAAAATCAGTCGGTATCGAATAGCTGCTAGAGAGCCCCCTTAGCTGACGACAGTATGAGGCTAGGTAGTCTGTGGGGTATTTTTACATCCGCACTCGCAAAGCCAGAGCTGGTGTTACAATCTGCTCTATGTGCTTGCGTCTTTCTTTCTGTCTGTTTGTGTGTCTGTGAACAAATTAACTCAAACTGCTCCAATCCGATTTTAACCAGATTAAGTGACAGGGTAGAATGGGAACCAAAAAGATGACCTATTGTTTTTGAGGATGATACTCAATGGTCAGGGTCACAGGACTACATCAAAATCTGACTTTGCAGTGTTAACTTTAGCAGTTTTTATCCGGTTCAGACTCAACTTTAGTGGAAAGGTTGATGGTAGTGAAAGAACGGGAAGTCTGACTCTGGGGGCGCAATCAGTCAAAGATCAAGGTCACAGTGCAAGGTCAAAGTTCGGGCCGTGTGCCTGTGTGTGAACAAAATCAGCACAGTTTTGGTTCGATCTAGACCAAACTCTGTGACAGGGTTCAGGGACAGCGAAGGAGCTGAGAACAGTATGTCAAAGGTGAAGGTCGCAGGGTAAAATCAACTTAAGTTAATTTCATCCGATTTACACCAAAAGAGAGGAGTTTTTCAAGGTGAGCTTGTAATAAAGGGATTTGATTTCTAGAACAACCAGTAAAAAACAAGGTCAAAAAAAAAAAAAAAAAAAAAAAGGTCAAGATCATGGGACAGGGTCAGCTCAAACGATTTTAATCTCTTTTCTATCGCTACTTCAATGGTCACTGCTCCTCTGAACTGTCTGCATGCATTCCTCCACCTCTACTATGGGCGCGTAGCACCCGTCTAGTAGCAAACTCTCACCCCCTTTCTGTCCAACTCTCTAATGCAAGAGTTAACCATTACCCCCAGTCCTTCATTTATGCAACAGGTCAACTCTGGAACTGTCTCCCTCTGTCTGTATTTCCTGCTTCCTATGATCTCCAGTCATTGAAACGCAGTGTGTCCAGGCATCTCGAAATAATCGGATCTTGAATTTGGCTCTCTCTTGTATTTTGTTTTTCTCTTGGAAGGAACAATAATAGCGGGCCCACGGCCTTTGGTTCTTCTTCCTCACATTAAAAAATACTTTGTGGCAGTGTTAAGGGTCAGGAAAGAATTAATTTGACTTTGAGAGGAATCCGTCAAAGGTCAAGGTCACAGGGCAAAGTCAAATGTTCTTCGGGTCATACAGCAATTGTTGGCCCCGAGAACCCCTTCAGGCTCCTATGACTCACTCCCAGGCTGCTATGACTCACTCTCAGGCTCCTATGACTCACTCCCAGGCTGCTATGACTCACTCCCAGGCTCCTATGACTCACTCTCAGGCTCCTATGACTCACTCCCAGGCTCCTATGACCCACTCTCAGGCTGCTATGACCCACTCTCAGGCTCCTATGACACTCTCAGGCTGCTATGACCCACTCTCAGGCTCCTATGACTCACTCTCAGGCTGCTATGACACTCTCAGGCTGCTATGACTCACTCTCAGGCTGCTATGACTCACTCTCAGGCTGCTATGACACTCTCAGGCTGCTATGACTCACTCTCAGGCTGCTATGACTCACTCTCAGGCTGCTATGACTCACTCTCAGGCTGCTATGACTCCCTCTCAGGCTGCTATGACTCACTCTCTGGCTGCTATGACTCACTCTCTGGCTGCTATGACTCACTCTCAGGCTGCTATGACTCACTCTCAGGCTCCTAGGACTCACTCTGTCTCCTAGAACTCACTCTCAGTCTCCTAGGACTCACTCTCAGCTGAATAAAATTATCTGATGTCGGTAGAGAGGCGGCCTGAGGTCCTAATGGACCCAGGGTCGAATCCCGGCTGGGGCAGGGAACAGTTTAAGGATTTGAAATTCCTATTAAAAAAAAAAAAAAAAAGAAAAAGAAAAAAAAAGCATATTTTCCTGATCTACCAGATGACCCGCCGACATGTCGTAAAAGTACCCCCGCTGATACCAATACACCAGTCCTGTATGAGACAGCCCTAGCATGTATTCAATATGGATGGTGGGTGTTAGCGCCGAAGTGGTAACATGTGGAGGTGTAGGAGGGCTACTGGGCCTCGGAATGGGTCACTGCCCCCGAGAAATAGGCCCTGAAGCCTTTGCCCAAAATCGGACACGTAAACAAAACAAATAACAAAAAATGAAAATAAACACTTCAGCACCCGAAAATGAGATGATAATATTGTACAATTTATTTTTTATATGTAATGCAAATTCTTTCGTTATTAAAGAGATGCTTAGCGTGCCAGAGAATATTAAGAGGGAATGTAAATAGTAAATCACTAAATGAATGGTGTTGCGAAGTGATCTATGCTTCGACAACAGAACGAGGGTAAAATAAGCTGCTATTTTTTACTCCACTTTTGTCCAGATTGTCGCCTTTTTCCAGCTTACTTCACGTAGCTCTCTGGCAGAAAGAGATGACACTACAGCTTTACATACATTCCACGGCACTTCTTCGCGACTAGCATCATAATCTAGCGTCAAGTAATTCTTCCAACTCAGCATTCGAAATGGAGAGAACGGAATTTTTGGCCAAGTTAGAGTAAAAAGGGCATAATTTAGACGCTGTTGATAATAATTGCAGAGGGAGGAAGGGGGAGGGAGAAGCCAAGGATGAGATGGAGAGATGCAGTGGAGAGGTATATGAGAGAGGGGGATGTGGGCTGGGAGCAGGGCAGTAAAACGGCGGGGGACAGGGCGACGTGGAGGCGATTTGTTTGTGGCCACCCCTTACGGGATTAAGGCGTCTAGCAATACTTAGATAGACACAAACTACCACTGACTATTATCCCGCTCACTTCAAGTCGTATCAGCTTAGTCTTGCTCGCTACATACCACTTTATTCAGCTTAAGGAGATCAATCAAGCTGTGAAGGGGTTAAGGAAGACTGGATTAAGCTTACCACCACAAATGCTCTCTCAGAAATTGACAAAATCGTCCCAAGGCACATAAAAAAACGGAAAAAAAAAACAAGACTGCGGAATACAGCTTCATGTACGTTTTTTATTTGGTATGTGTGTGTGTGTGTGTGTGTGTGTGTGTGTGTGTGTGTGTGTGTGTGTGTGTGTGTGTGTGTGTGTGTGTGTGTGTGTGTGTGTGTGTGTGTGTGTGTGAGAGAGAGACTCGTCCCTCGTTTTTCCATGTTTTCTTCCAGATACAGATTTTTTTGCATGCCCGTTTTTTACATATATTTTTTGGCCTCGCAGTTCTGCAGTCCGATTTTGCCCTGGAATATTCTTTTATGTTTTCCTCTCGCTTTTCTTTGTCGCATATGTGATGGGATCTTTCAGTGTTTTTTATGTGTTTATCCTTTTTAAACCCTTTGATCAGTTAAGTAGCCTCCTTTCCATTGGACTGCCACGAAATTATTTTACGGATGGAGAGCTAGAGACTGACGAGGAGAGTGTATGTAAGTGAGGTGGAGGGGGGGGAGAGGGAGGGGGAGGCCATGGATGAGATGGAGGGCTGAGTGGAGAGGTATACGAGAGAGGGAGGTGTGAGCTGGGAGCAGAGTAATGAAACGGCGGGGGACAGGGTGCGTGGAGGCAATTTGTCTGTGGCCATCCCTTACGGGATTAAGGCGTCTGGTAATAGATAGATAGATAGAACTTTCAAAATATCTCTTGTCTTAAAAGGAAAATTTATGTTTGCTCTAACCCTTCTAGTTCGAAATTTTCTCCACGCCCCCCTCACCCCCCCACACCCCATTAATTAGTCCGAATACAAAAGATTATGATACAAAGTACAGTCGTGGTCTGAAACATCGCTCCACTTTGAAGACGAAGAATTATGGAACTGTTACACATTATCCTGAAAAATATACTGGGTCCTGAAGAGCGCATCAGGGAGTTTCAGAAGTTGTTGTTCACACTCTCGTTAATTATCGTTAGGAAGTGACGATATTAGTGTCCACAATAAGAACAATACAAGATTTATATATCTTAGTCCTGACCTTTAAACTCTTGTAATATTAAGCTGTGTTAGTGAGTAATAATGAGCCGTATGTGGAGAGGATGGAGAGTGAGAGACTAACGAGTAGAGTGTATGTAAGTGAGATGGAGGGGGGGGAGAGGGAGGTGGAGGCGGAGGTTGAGATGGAGGGCTGAGTGGCGAGGTATATGAGAGAGGAGGATGTGAGCTGTGGGGAGGGCAGCGAAATGGCAGGGGACGGCGACATGGAGGCGATTTGTTTGTGGCCACCCCTGACGAGATTAAGACGTCTGGCAATAGATAGATAACTGAGCAATAATAACCTGTATAAATGAGTCTCCCGCCGCCAGCTAGAATAATTTTTGAATGATCCTGAAAGACTCAATGGAAAGTATTTATTCTTGCAAGACGGGAAGATACTTATAACCTGAATAAAAACAACTTGTGGTACTGAGAAAAAAAAAGTGCAAGAATATTAAAAATGAAAAATGGCGTAAAATCATGGATAAAAGTTCAAGTACCATATCACTTCTTTTTGCTGTTACTTTTCCTCTGCGGCTAATGTTTCAAGACCGTAAAAGGCTTGGCGTGTTTCTCTGTCTTTAGATGATGTTCCTTGCTGCGCCTTGATATGATGTCTTAGAAGATAATGACTTCATCTTCTAAGTGTAAAATGGACACAGTGAAAAACTGGAAGGTCCCTTACACTTCCTCCTCAGCGATTTATTTTTGGATGTGGCTAGTTAATATCCTTTTGTACGTTACCTATGGATAGTATGGTGATATTGAAGGATTTATGTAACACAGACGAGAACAGTAAGGTGTAATAAACAAAATAAATCGCCTAGGAAAAGATGTTAGGGAGCTACCTTAACCGACAAGAATACGACCTTTGAACTGAGGAGGTCAGTATCTAGCGTTATTTACTTTATTAACCTCTCCAATAAAAAGCCGTCATTCCTTACTGTCTTCTGGTTTCCTCAAGACAATATTACCCATCTTATCTAATTCCTTCAGCTCGGAAAATCTGTCCAAACTTAACAGAATCGTCTGGAGATGTAAAAATAAAGTAATACATAAATCGTATGATAGAAAAGGTTAAGTGAAATATAGAGGAATAACTCATTTAGCAATCATTTCTCTCCATAAAACTTGATAATAATTAATAACAAAACAGGGATATAAATAAAGTTTGCACAAGTACAATAGTGTCTTACCGTAACTTGCCGTATATATATATATATTTTTTTCATTTTGCAGCTTATTTCATGAAGTTAAGTGGCAAGAAAGACAGTGCTTTGGTTCTGTATTCTTTTTAAAACACTTCATAAGCATCATATTCTAGTGATAATCTGTGTTACAAGTTAATATTCAGGATGGAGAGAGGGTAATTTTAGGCTAAGTTAGTGTAAAAGGAATATAATCGACATCCAACGTCTGTATATTCACAATGCTATATTATTTACAGCATATTCGTTTTATATATATATTTATAAAAACGGGCATGACAAGAAAAAGTGGTTGAACCCTCGTGTTTTAGCCAGTGCTTTTTTAGTCCGATAGATAAGTAAATAGATTGATATAGAAAAATAGATTAATAGATAGATAGAGATTAATAGACAGGTAGACAGATAGACAGTTAGATAGATAGATAGATAGACCGGTAGGCAGACTTACTGCAGACTGAGAGATTGATAAATATGTAGATTATAAATAGAGAGAGAGAGAGAGAGTGGGAGTCATAAGAGCGACACTAAAAATACACAGACGAATGCACTAATACCGTTTAATACATACTTCATATCTAAATAAACTTTAATCATAGAAAGTGATGAAAATGTCAGCACAAAATTCACTCAAACAAAAAACCTTCTAATAAAACATTCCCTTCTTCCAAAAGATCCATAAATATGTGTGTATATATAACATACACTTGACCCCATGATAAACAAGAATTATTATCATGTATGTGTTTATATTTATTCTCGGCACTCTCTTAATGGGGATAATTTTGGCATCGATTTGTAGCTAGCTCCATACGACTATATTCTGGCGAGAGTGGGTCATAGAAGGAGCCTGAGAGTTGTAAGAATATTACCTTTGTAACCTCTTGTTTATGTATTCTTTCTGGCCGAGCAGACTCATCAACCGTAGGCAAGCAACCGCCATTCCAGGACCATCCCATTCAGTGTACCAGTGTTCTTTTACGGCGGACAGGACCTAGCCACAGCAAGACGCGGAGAAGAGTGTGGAGGCTTGGCTCCCGATGGACGCCACATTTGCGTCTCTTCACCCAGATAATAAGGGCACTGTAGTAGGCTCCTAATTAGCCCGTTATTTTATCATATGGTTGCCACTCAGCGTTGTAAATAGTTTCCAGGGGTACAGGAAACCTTTAGGCTTGTCATCCAGTGTAGCGTAATCTAGTGTGAAAAGAAAGAATAATAGTGACTGGAAGGACGAGAGAAATAGGAAAAAAGGAAGACAGAAAAAGAATGATAAAGATGGTGGAAGAAGTAGGCAGTACTACATCAAGTGAGAGGATGATGACGGCCATATTTGAAGGCTCAGTCTTAGTCAAAGAGCGTTGTTAATATAGACCTATTGACATTAGAGAATGATTATATTCTATCCCTTAACTTCTTTGCTTTGATGACTTGCTTTTCGCCTTATGTATGAACGATTTCATTCACCTTCGCATGGACTTTTCGACTTTTTATTTTTTAATGTATCCTACTCAGGGAAAAATTTGATAACCTATGCACTAAGACCGAACAGTTCTCCAATGTGACACCCACCTTAACATGCCACCACCTCGGCGCTCATTCCCACCGTCCAAACTGAATACATGCTAAGGCTGTCTCAGGCAGAACTGATATGGGGGTATTTGAGGGGATAGGTTTGTGACACGTGGGAGGGTCTTGTGATAGGTAATTTTTATTAATAAAAAAAAAAAAAAAAAAAAGAGAGGTTGGGGATCTGCAAAAAAGGAAAGAAAAAAATGAGAAACAAAAAATGAAAAGAGAAAATCTGGAATTTCAAGCAGAAAATGAACCAAAGAAAGTCTGTGTAAATGTTGTGCAAATTATCAAACTGTTCCCCGCCCAGACTCGGGTGAAACGTCTTTTCGAGCAGTAAATCATTTTTCCAACCACTTGTCCACCACATCTGCAGCAGTTATTAAAAATTTACTAAAAATAAGACGCAGAGGAGTAAATGGTGCCCTGGATAACTTCTAGACCTCAGGGAAAAAACTGTCTAGCCTAAACCCAGAGTCAGACACATCTATCTGTCTATCTATCGCAAGACGCCTTAATCCTGTAAGGGGTGGCCACAGATGAATCATTTCCATGTCAACCTGTCCTCCGCCATTAGGGTGCCCTTCCTTCAACTCACACCCATCTCACTCATCTACTTCTCTACCTTATCCTTCCATCTCATCCTCGGTTCCTTTTCCCTCTCCCCCTCACTCACATGCACTGTCCTAGTTAGCCTCCCATTCTCCATCCTCTCCACATGACCCGACCATCTCAGAGTACTTCCACTGATTTACTGCACGGAGAAGAGATTGTACTTGAATGGATATGGAAGTTGTACAGATTGGCCTAGGAGGAAGATAGAGTTTCAGATGATTTGAAGTCAGGTATAATAATTCCCCTAAGCAGAGGAAAAAGGGGAAAGAGAAGTGTGTGACAATCATATTAGTATTTATCTTCTTAGTGTAACAATAATTATATATGACAGGATAATTACTGACAAAGGAAGATAACCGAGGAATTAGTAGGAGAGGAACAAGGAAGCTTTTAGGAAGGGAGAGGGGTTAGGTAGGTCAAATAATCAAGCTAAAATTCATAGTGAGAGTAAACTGAGGGAAGAATTGAAGTTGTATGCATCCCTCATGGATCTGGAGAATGTGTGACAAAGCTGATAGATAAGGAATATAGAAAGTGTGGGAAATAAATATCAAAAATAGACGGAAAATTTCTGGCTGGAGCATATATAAGGATGTCAGGGCTGCAGCGTGTGTGGAAAGTGATGTGAGTGAAATTTTTATTTGAATGTCGGTCTGAAACAAGCATGTGTCATGAAGGTGATCCACTGTGACAAGTGGAAATGTTGGGTGGGAGAGAGAGACAGGTTAGAGCTGGAATTCTTTATTTTCTCTAACTTTTCTGGGTACACAGAACTTTGAAGATTGTTCTGTGTACCTCTAATCCGTCTCTCTCTATCCCACCCAATGATGTGTCTGTCTTTGTGGTTGTTCATGGTATATATGGATGGTTTTGTCAAGGAAATACAGTGTAGGGTAGTAAATGATGAAGTGTCCTTAGTGAGAAAGGGTGTGGTTTGGAATCTGCCTGTACTGTTGTTTGCTGAGAATACTGTATTGTTAAAGGAAGATGAATGGGAGTTGCAAGGCTTGTTGAATTAGCCTGGGAGTGTGGGTAAGAAACGAATTCTGAAAGTGAATGTAGTTAAGAGTAAAGGTCTGGTCTTTGAGAGAAATGAAGTCACGGAGTGCAGAGAGAGACTGGATGGTCGGGAAAATGGAAAATATCTTTACCTTCAAATTTTAAAGCAGTGTGATGATTAACAAAGAAGTTAGAGGATGAAGTGCATGACAGGGTACAGCAGGCAAGACTGATTGCTGGTTGACTGAGAAGAATGATGAGGAATAAGTTGTTTCATGACTGTATTGTGATCCCTACTCTAATGTATGAAAATGAAGCTCGAACCTTCTAGAAATGACACGGAACAAAAGTGAAAACAGTGAAAACAAGTTACCTGTGAGGAGCATGTGAAATTAAGTGGAGAGACAGGTAGGCACGAATGAGGAAGGGAAGGAGGGTTGTGGTGTTGATATCAGGCACATACAAGGAAAAAAAAAATCCCTTCCTTTTATATTTACAAACATTATCATAATTCCTTCCAGACCTATTCACTGCCTGTGTTACCTCAAATTCTCCACTCCAATAACGTTGTTTTAAAAATTTATTCTCTTCACCATTGGGCAACTTTATGAAAATTAGAAGTCTTCGTATCACAGGTATTGAAGAAGACTGTCTTTAACCCTTCATGTTAAAAGAATCCCTCTACTGAGCTGAATAAAATTGTCTGAAGGTAGCAAAAATATACATATGCATAATAATAATAATCTCTCTCTCTCTCTCTCTCTCTCTTTTAACCTTCAGAGATAGTCCTATTTTTACGTTTATTTTTTTCAGAAATACTCCCTTCTTATATCTTAACGCAATACCCGGATTCCCTTCTCTAGCACCTCTCCTTTTTCCTTCCTACTCTCCTTTCTGACCCAGCCTCCTCCTCTCTCCTGTTTCCTTCCTCTCTACTTCTTTCCCAACGTCTCCTTTCCCCTCTCTCTTTTCCTTCTCTTCCCTCCTCACACTTTCCTTCTCCTCCTCTTCATCTCCCTTTCTTCTCCTCTCAATCCCTCTTCCCTGATCATTTTTTTCCTGTCTCGTTATTCCTCTCCCTCCCTTTTTGTTGGCACTTCCTCCTTCACCCTCCTGATATTCCCTCTCTTCTCCTCCAATTTCATATATTTCTTCTTCCCTTCCTTTACCGCAGTCGCTACTTCTTTCGCTTCCTCCCATTTTCTTCTTTCCACCTCTGCTCCACATCTTCCCTCCCCTGCGCCCTCTTTCCATTCCCTTTTTCTCTCTCCCTTTTTCCCCCCACTTCAATTTCCTTCTGTCCCAATCTTTTCTCAGTCCCTCCTTTCCTAAATCCCTCTCCCTCTACCTCCTTCCTTTACATAAAATTTGTCTGAAGTCTAAATGGCCTGCCAAAAGCTCCTCCCTTTCTCCCTCCCTTTTTATCTACTCCTCCAACTCCTCTCCCTCCTGCCTTCTCTCTCCTCCTCTCTCTCCCTCCTTCCCTCTCTCCATCCCTCTCTCCCTCTGCCCCTCTCTCTCAGTCTACCTCCTTCCTGTTCATCACAACTATCACACGTAAATTTGTCTGACGCTTGTCTTCATAGTGATTTTCTGTTTTCTCTATCTTTTCCTTTCTTTTCTTCCTTTATCTTCTCCCACCCTATCTCCTTTTCTTCACTTTCTTTCCCTCCTTCTTCCTCACTCTTCTCCCTCCCTTTCTTTCCATCCTCCTCTCTATCTCCTCTTGCTCCCTCTCTTTCCCTTTCTCGCCCTGTCTCCCTCTGCCCTTATCCTACACACAGAGCTGTCAGAGTGTAGTGTACCAGACAATAATCATTTCCTTTCTTCCACAGTCTCCCCTCTTCTCTCCCCTCTTTCTCCCCCCTTCTCTCTCTCTCTCTCTCTCTCTCTCTCTCTCTCTCTCTCTCTCTCTCTCTCTCTCTCTCTCTCTCACCCTTCTTTCCCCCCTCCCCCCTCTCTTCCCTCCCTCTTCCCCCTTTCCTCCCTCTTTTTCCTCTTCTCCTAACTCCTCCCTGCACATAAGAACTTTCTGCTTTCCACCACAATTGTAAATTCCTTTGCCTCACCTCTGATCTCTCTCTCTCTCTCTCTCTCTCTCTCTCTCTCTCTCTCTCTCTCTCTATCTGCTCATCTTTATTCTGCCTGTCTCTCCTTTCCAAATGATATATTTTGCTTTCCTGTAAATGCAAATAGATGAATTTTCCTCTACATAATCCAACCCATAAAGGATTCAGGGATTTGGTTTTCATTATCCTTTTGCCTCTTCCTTCCCACATCTTTTTTCTTTCCACATATTCTTTCCCAACGTTTTTCCTATCCTTTTATTTCACTCTTTATTACTAGTCCTTCGATTCCTTTTATTTACAGAGTTACCTTGTTTTATTGTTTTTTTAATCATTATTCTTACTGTTCATTACCTTTCCTTCTAGTTACACAATTATACTCTAAATATATCATTTTCCTTTTCATTTAAGATCTTTAACTTATAATCAGCTTACAGTTAATGCTTTTTACACACGCTTACGTATCGCAAGATGATTGTGTTGGTTCAGTTGGTTTGTTTTTTTGTTTGTCTATCGATTCGTCTGTTTGTTGGACTTTAATGGAAAAACTGTTGCACAGAACTGAGGTAAATTAAAAATAATAACTGAAAGTTATTAGAGGAAGTGTTTGATATTTGGCCGAAAAATTTTATAGGCCGTGGATCAAGGGGAAGGTCTGCTCAAATTGCTTTATCCGATTTGGACCAAACTTGGTGAAGGAGTTAAAGGTCAGGAAAAAATGAAGTTCTTGAAATTTCATAACTGTTAAAAGTAAAGGTCACAGGACAAGACAAAAGTCTTTTATTCTTTAACTGATAATTTTTTCATTCTCTTTGGACCAGGCTTGATAAAAGGTTCATTATTAGTATATGGAGCAAATAATTTTTTGGAACAATAGATCAAAAGTAGAAATCACAAGGCAAGATGAGCTTAACTACTTGTTATCCGATCTGGGACAAACTTGGTGGAAATGTTGAGGGTCAGGCAAGAACGAGGTAAGTCAAGTGGGAGAATAATCGACTGAAGGCCAAGGTCACGAGGCAGGGTCAAATGTTCGACCTTAAGATGATCTTGGATGAGGATTTCACAATTACTAAAGCCTCTTTCTGGAGAGAGGGAGAGGGAAAGGAAGGGAGGAGGGAGAAGGGGAGGGAGGGAAAGAGAGAGAAGAGGTGGACTTTAAAATTACAGAGACCTCTTTCTGGTTTCTCTTCCACTTGACTCCTATTCTCTTCCCCTTACTTTTACTTTCTTGTCCTTACTTCCCCTTTTCCTTTGAGACACTTAAAACAAGCCTACATTACTTTGTTTCCACATCTGTTTCATTCTTATTTTCCTCTCATTTCATTTCCGTTTTTCTTTCTTCTCCTCTTCCTCATCTCTCCACCTTAGTTACATTTTATACTGAGAGCCAGCCTGGAGTGCTTATTTTTCCCTCTTGTTCATCATACCTTCCTCTTCCTTCCTCCTCCTCTCTTTCTCTATCTCCTACTTCATTCTTCTCATCCTCTTTTTGCATATTTTATCTTAGTCCTCATTCTTCTCCTCTTCCTTATCTCACCCTTTCTCTTTTGTCATTGTTAAACTAAATGCTGGTCTGGATTGCATTTTTTTTTTTCCATATTCTTCTTGTCTTCCTCTTCCCTCCTCTTCTTCTCTTTCCCCACCTCCTACTTCATGCATATCATCCTCTTACTTATTTCTATTTCTCAGTCTTTTCCACGTTCTCCTCCTACTCTCTCCTTTGTTTCATTTCACACTGAAAGCAAGTCTGCATTGCTTATTTTTTTCGTTTTCTTCTTCTATTCCCCTTCCTCCTCCCCATTTTTCTCCACCTCTTCTTGGTACCGTCATGCTTGTGAGAATGTAACTTCCAGGGAGTTTGCTTTATCGTTTCCATACATTCCTTTACCTTCCTATCCTCCTTTATTTTATTTTACCCCATCCTCTTTTTCCTGTTGCTCTTACATTTTCTCTCCTTCTTTCCCTTTTCTTCTCTTTCTATTTCTTTCTTCTCCTCCTTCTCATTTTCTTCCTATTCCTCTTGCCCCTTTTTCTCTCTTTCCTCCCCTTACTTCTCTCTTTTGCTTGTGTTTCTCTTTCTCCTTTTCTTTCCTTTTTCTTCCCTTTCTCTGTCTCTTACTTCTCTTCTCTCATCCTCTTCCTCTTGCCCCTCTTTCTCTTTTTCCCTTCCTTGCTTCAGCTCTCCCTCTTTCTCCTCTTCCTCGTCTCACTCTCTTCTTTGTGTGGTACTTAAAGAGAGTCTACTTCACAGTGCATACGGAATCTCTCTCTCTCTCTCTCTCTCTCTCTCTCTCTCTCTCTACTTCTCCTTGTCATTCCCTTCTTTTCTTACAACCCTCTCTTCCACTTACTTCACCATTCCTCTTCTCTTTCCTCTTCCTTCCCTTCTGCTGTCACGATTATCAGTATTTTGGTACGGAGAACTAGTACTGCATAGAAAAAATAAAAAAATGGAAACATGAAACTGACACCTTCAAAATAAGTAAAATACAAGAGTAGTGACGAAAACTTCAGTAAAAATTAACATTCCATTCTGACAGTGAAACGAAAGTGGAATAAAGAAATCAATAAAAGACATTTGGTGGAAAGAGAAAATTGGCTGAAATATTCCTTCGACCAAAGATTAGATTAAATTTTAAAAAGTTGGATCTGGTTGAGTTCTAGGCAGCGTTGGATTCGGGTAGGACAGCTTAGAAAAAGTTAGATTACGTTTGGTTCGGTTATGATAGGTCAGGTTAGAGAAGGTTAGTATAATGTGGACTAGGCCAAGTTACGCTAGGCAGGGTTAAGTAAAGCTACAATAGATTAGGCAAAGCCAGGCTACTATGTGTTAAAATCAGGTTTGGCCAAGGTTAGATTGGGTAGGCTAGTTTGAGCTAGGTTATGTTAAATTCAGGTTATAGGTTACGTTAGGTAGGTTAATTTTGGCTTGGCTATGTTAAGTTCAGGTTAGGCTCGGTTGTCTTAGGGTAGGTTAGATTAAGTTAACCTAGACTATAATAAATTCAGGTTTAGCTCGGTTAGGTTAGGTTGGTTAGGTTAGGTTAGATTAGGTTAATTTTACTCGGTTAGTTTTTGTTAAGTAAGAATGTGGCAGCCTTCAACATAGCTCAGCACAGTCTTATCCTGCACAGTCCCTCGCCAATGTTTGTCCAGTCTCCCATACAAACACTTCTTTCGCTTCATTCTCTTTCCATCGTCTCTTTCTCCGCTTCTTTCATTTTTTCCTTCACACACCTCTTCCTTTATCCTTCTCTCTCTCTCTCTCTCTCTCTCTCTCTCTCTCTCTCTCTCTCTCTCTCTCTCTCTCTCTCCAGTGTTCTATATTTTCATTTCGTCTCTCTATTGTGATCCACATTTCCTCAGTCTTTCATTCTGCCCCCTCCTGTCACTCATGTTTTTCTTCTTCCGTCCCCTCCCCTTCACTTTCCCTCCTTCCTTTTCTTCCCTGCATTTATCTCCGTCTTTCTTTTCTCACATTTTCATCATATTCATTACCTCTGCCAAGGAGTTTATGTTTTACCCAGAGTGGCTTTGTCAGTCTGTCTGTTAGCAAGATTACTCAAAAAGTTATAAAAGAATTTTGAGGAAATTTTGTGAACTGATTAAATTTTGAGAACTGATTAAATTGGGGGGCCGATCAGGACCCTATATCCATGGAACAGGACCCGAGATTATTTAAAAATTTATGAACGGATTTTGATGAAATTTTGTGAAAGGGTGGGCCATGGACCAGGGAAATAATGATCAAATTTGGGGGCGGATCCGGATCCTGATCAGGAGTATCCCGCGCAATATCTCCAAAAATTCTCAATGAATTTCAATGAAATTTCGTGGAAAGGTGAGCCATGGACTAAGTAAAAAATTGATTAAATTTTGGGGCGGATCCGGATCCGAATTCTTTATCCACAGATCCTGGTCCGGATCCTATTTCATGGCAAAGGCATTGGCGAAGGTATGCGCTATCTGAGTGCTTTCTAGTTTTTCTTATTTAACTTCAGCGTGCTTCCCTTCTTGTCTCTTCTCCCGACTCATTTATCTTTTTTAGTTTCTTTTTTTTTTTTACGCTTCCCTCTTCCTCTCTACTTCTGTAACCTTCATTTCCCTTCTGCTCCATTTCCCCTCCTTAATAACTTTAATATCATTTTTTTCTTATTTTCCTCATCATCAATTTCCTTGATTTTTTTTCTTATGAACACTGCTTCATTAATCACTATCTTCCTGTTTCCTCTTGACTCTTCTTAACTTTATTCCCTTTTCCTTATTTTCCTTCATTTTCCATTCCTTCACCTTCCTCCCTGCCTCCTAACATTTTTCATTTTTTCGCTCTTTATCCTTCCTTCCGCCTCCTTCCTTTGCTTCCATCCATTTTCTTCCACTTTTTTACCTGGTTTTCTTTCATTATATGACACCTGAGCTGGAGAGGCGGAAGAGGATATTATTCTTTGTTTGCCGTGTGTGTGTGTGTGTGTGTGTGTGTGTGTGTGTGTGTGTGTGTGTGTGTGTGTGTGTGTGTGTGTGTGTGTGTGTGTACTTTGACAAAAGCAAATTTGTCTATATCCGACTTTAACCAGACTTGATGGAACGATTGAGAGTCATGAGATTGACTTAACTGATTTTTAGTCCAATAGGTCAAAAGTTAAGGTCACAGGGGTAGGTGGGAGTTTGACATAACAATGCTAACTTAAAACTTTATCATATTTGGGCCAAGCTTGGAGGATGGGTTGAGGATAAAGCAAGGATGAAGCGACACGATTTTAAGAACAATTAGTCAAAAGCCAAGGCCACAAGGAAAGGTCAAAGTTCATCCCGTGTGTGTGTGTGTGTGTGTGTGTGTGTGTGTGATGGAAGTAAAACAGCTGTCATCTGATTTGGATCCAATTTGATGGAAGTGTTGGGGATCAGCCAAGGGGCTGAAAAAATTTTGGTCATACCTAAAGGTCATATGGAGAGGTTAATTTAAACAGCTTCTGTCCGATTTGTACCCAAGTCTGTGGAATGGTACTCTATAAGGCATGGTGCAAGGAATCCGAGTTTGAGAATAATCAAAGGTCAAGGTCACATGAAAAGGTCAAATGTCAATATCATAAGGGATGTAAGGCCAAACAGTATTGATTCGATTTGGACCTAACTTGGTGGAAGGGATGAAAGTAAGGCGGGAATGAAGTAATTCGATTTCAAGTAGGCCTACAGTCTCTCTAAGGTCAAGTGTACAATGCAAGTCAGATATTTGACACTGAGGCCCTTATTCTTGTCGAGTAAGGAAGCTCCCTAACACATTTTCCTACGCGATTTATTCTGCTTACTATGCCTTACTTTACTCTTCTTGTGTTAAATAAACCCTTCTAATATCGCCATACTCTGCATAAAGTACAAAATGAAATTATTTAGCCAAATTCAAAAATAAATCGCTAAGGAAGAGGTGTCAGGGGGCCTCCTTAACCGACGAGATTTCAGGCCTTAGATCAATTATTACTAGGAGCGGGTGTTGCCTAAATGCTGTTTCTTGTGTACAGTTCTTTTTCTTACTCCCATTTTCCTCTTTCCTTTTGCGTCATATGTTCTCCATTACCTCCTCTCCTCTTTCCTCTTCCTCCTCTGTTGTCTTCCTTCCTTTACTCCATATCCCTCTCTAAATCCCCTTTCCTACTCTCTCCCTTCCTTTCTCTCCTTTTCTCTTTCCTTCATTTGCATCTTTTTTCCTCTCTCTCCCTAACTCATTTTTTTCGTTTGTTCTCCCGCCTGAGTCTTGTATTTTCTCCTTCACATTCTCTCTTCTTTTTTCCCATTTCTTTGTTTTCTTTCCCTTTATCTCTCTTCCTTAATTTTATATTCCTTCCCTTTCCTTCTCTCTCCTTTCTCTTCCTCCTCTTTTTCCCTTTCCTTCATTTCCATCTTTTCTCCTCTCTCTTCATGACTGATTTTTTTCTTTCATTATGCTGCACTCTTTCTCCCTCGTTACCTTCCCGACGGCCCCCTCCAGCTAAATTTCATAAACTTTTTCTTATGGACTTTCCTTCTTCCCATTCAATTCATCTCTTTCTCTCTCTACTCCTCACATTTTTCCCCTTTCTCTGCTCTTTCTTTCCTTCATCATTCCTTCGTCCTCCTCCCTTCATTTCCCTTCTCCCTAACCTAACCCAAACCAACCCAACCCAACCCAACTCAACCCAACCCAACCTAACCCAACCCAACCTAACCCAACCCAACCTAACCCAACCCAACCTAACCCAACCCAACCTAACCTTCTTCACTTCCTTTCCAACATGTCTTACACATTTCCTAGATCATTTTTCCTCCCTCCTACTGAATCTCAATTTTCTCTTTCTCATTTCTCATTCCCTCTCCCGTCTTCATTCCAGTCTATCTAAGTTCCTTTACCTCATATCCTCTGCTCTTTTATTTTCTTTCCCATATTACTTTCTGTTTCCTTGCCCTCCGACTTCCCTTTCTTGTGATTCATTCTTTATTGATCAATCTTTTCTCCTTCTGACTCTCCTTCCTCTCTCCCCTTCCCTCTCCTCCTTCTTTTTCTCCCCTCTACTTTCTTAAATCTGTCTTCCTCTGTCTTTCTTTTATTTTCCCTTCCTTTTATCACATCGACTTTTCTTCATAGCTCCTTCCTGTGGTCTACATTTAATCCATCTTTGTTACTCCCACTTTTTCTCAGTTTTTCCCTTCCTCTTCCCTCCTCGCTCCTCCTCCTCCTCTTCTTGCTCCTCCTCCTCCTCCTCCTCCCACATCTCCCTCCATCTCCCTCCTTCTGCCTCATATATTTCTCTTCCTTATTCACTTGCCACCCATCTTCTTATCTGAATTTCATCGACCTTTCTTCCATTCTCATCTTGACTTGCTTTTTCTTCCCCTCCCTTTCTGTCTTCTTTCTTTCTTCTCTTTCCTCTCCATCTTTCTTCTTCGTTCTTCCTAACATTCCTCCTCTACGTTCTTCCATCTCTTCTTCTTCCTTCCCCCTCTCCCTTCCTGTTTTCTCCCTCTCGTTTCCTTTCATTTTTTTTTTATTCTCTCTCGTTCTCTTTTCCTCCTTCCTTCTCTTTCCATCATTTCCCACCTTCTTCTTTTCTTTATTCATTTTCCTTTCCTATTTCTCCTCTTATCTGTTTCATTTTTCTCCATCTATTTTATGAATTATTTTTTCTCCTTCTCTCCTTCTCCTCTTCAATCTTTATTCATCTTCCTTCCTTTCTCCCCATTTCTTCTTCCCATCTCCTGGCTATAATTTTTTCTTCCTTTTTCATTCCTTACCTCTTCCTCCTTCATTCTCTCTCTCTCTCTCTCTCTCTCTCTCTCTCTCTCTCTCCCTCCATCTCTCCGTTCCCTCTTCCTCCCTTTCTCTCCATTCCCACCTTCTTTTCCTCATTCACTTCCAATTCCTATATTTTATCTTATCAGTTTTTCATAGATATTTTTTCCATACTATCTCCTGACTCATCTTTTCTCCTTCTCTCCCTTCCCTATTTACCCCCCCTCTCCCTTCCCTCTTTCCTCCCTCCTTCTCTTCCCTCCATGTCCCTCCTTCAGTCGGCCGCCAGTTTACGAGACACGAACAACTTTGTCGAAGAGAGAAAATTCCAAAACTTAAGAGAACACGAAGATGCATATGACAAGGGCTTCACCTCTCTCTCTCTCTCTCTCTCTCTCTCTCTCTCTCTCTCTCTAACCATCTGGAACTTTGATATGATTTTTAAAAGTTTATTTTAGTCTAGTACTGAAAATGTAAATGAAAACTGTTTATTATTAATACTGGGATCATTATTATCATTAGTACTAGTAGTAGCAGTTGTTGTTGTATCATCTTATTATTGTTATTAGTGGTAGGTGGTGGCGACCATCATCCACTCACTTGATGAAGTGCTGCCTACTTCCTTAGCCTTTATCATTCTTTTTCTGTGCCTGCCCTCCTTTTTTGCTATTTCTCCCATCTTTCCTGTCACTACTTATTGCTTTTCTTTCCGTTACAGGTGGCTTTGCATTGACTGACAAGCCAAATGGTTTCCTGTAAGTCAAGAAACCATTTACAACACTGGATGGTAACCATATAACCAAACCATACGTGCTCCCTACGTGTCAAGTGGGTTGGTGGAGGGTTAGTGGCCCTTCCTGTAAAACAAATAACTCAGTCAAATGGCCACCCCGTACGGGATTATGACGTCTGACAATAGATAGATAGATAGATTATTATTATTATTATTATTATTATTATTATTATTATTATTATATTTAATATTATTATTATTTTATTATTATTATTTTTTATTATTATCGATGATACAGCAGCAACAATAATAATAATAATAATAACAAAATTGACAACTACTACTACTGCTACTACTACTAAGAATAATAATGATATTATTAATAATAATAATAATGATTATTATTACTATTACTACTACTACTACTACTACTACTACTATTACTACTACAAGTACTACTACTACTACTACTGCTACTACTACTACTACTACTACTACTAATAATAATAATAATAATAATAATGCTATGTGAGTCCGCTTCCGGTAATAGACAGCCCGTTCCCTGAGGTCCAGCACTCCGACGTCTCACACAGCTACACATGTCACCACTTCGACACTAATATACCACCTTCCATACTGAATACATGGTAGAGCTGTTTCGTTCAGGACTGGCGAATTTGTATCTTGGAGAATGCTAGCCAGAATTAATTCATCCCCCTGCTGGCGATGTACGGCTGGAAGAGGAGCGTCTACAGGAAGAATATTGCATGTGAAAATAGAAGTATTGTATTGGTGATGCTCCTAATTTTTTCCTCATCCCTCTTTTTTTTCTGTCTTTCTTCTTCAAGTTTTCTTCCTAATTTTCCCTCCCTCTTTCTTCCCCCGCACTCTCTTGGTTAAGGAATCCCTAGCACCTCTTCCTTAGCAATTTATTTTTCGATACGTCTGGTTATTATCAATCTGCATAATATACCGAGATTGGTGGTACTGGAATGATTTAAATTACAGGAGAGGATAGCAGGGAGTAATAGGTCAAATAAATCGCTTAGGAAAAGGTGTTAGGGAGCTTCCTTGGTCGATAGGAAACCCGGCCAAAGACTATGACTAATACTTTACCTGGAATCGCAAAGTGAGACGCAAACCTAAAATTTTTCACGATGATTTTTGAAGTACGTGATAGTGATGGAATGAATACTCCCTCTCCCTCTCTCTCTCTCTCTCTCTCTCTCTCTCTCTCCCCGGAAATCGAGAAGTGGGATGCTGACCCCGAAATTCTGGCAGTGATTTTTGAAGAACCTGACAATGATGGAAAGTATCTGGCCTTCCTATATGGCTGCTGACTGCGTGCCGTAAAATGGGATGCAGGCTAACCATATCTAATAACCACAGGTGTTCCATAAATGACCTTCAGTAATTAGGGGTATGCACTCCATTCTGCGATTTTCAGGTTTAAGCCTCTAACAGTCCCCCCTAGCACTTCATTCTTAGCGATTTATTTTGGGATATGGCTGGTTAATATCCTTCTTTACGTTTTTTATGCTGAGTATGGCGATATTAGAAGGACTCATGTAACAAAGAGGGGACAGTAAGGTGTAATAAGCAAAGTAAATCACTTAGGAAAAGGTGTTAGGGAGCTTCTTTACCAGACAATAATACGGGTCTCTATGTCACCGGTAGGAAAGGACGTCACTATACTCCTTTCACCTCAACTTGGCACAGATATTCGTCCATTTGTCCTTATTTCATCCTTATTTCGCACAGCTCAGTGGCAGAATACTATGGCTGCGCTTCCTTTACGTAGCACTTCCTCGTGACTAGCATAATTCTCTCGTGTTAATCTATTTTTTCAACAAAGCATTGAAGACGAAGGCATGGGAATATTAAACCAGGTTGAAGGAAAAGGAGTATATCACTAACTTTAAAGATTTTATTCTCGTCGTTTAAGAAGTCTCCTCAGCACTTGTTCCTTGGCGATTTATTTTTAGATTCAGCCGATTATTATGATTTAGTACGTTATTTGTGCGGAGTATGTTGATATTAAAATAGTTTAAGAGGCACAGAAGAGGATGGCAAGGAGGAATAGGTAAAATAAATAACTCAGAAAAAGGTGTTAGGGACCTCCTTTAACCAGAGATAATACGGATATGTCGCTCCAGCCCGTATTCTCTCTCTCTCTCTCTCTCTCTCTCTCTCTCTCCGTAACACCTCTTCCTAAGCGATTTATTTTGCTCATTACACCTTACTGTCCCCTTCTGTGTTACGTAAATCCTTCCAGTATCTCCATACTCTGCGTAAAAAGGTACAAAAGGATACTAAACAGCCCTATGAAAGAATAAATCGCTAAGGAAGAGGTGTTAGCTTCTTTAATGGGGAATTCAGGCCATGGAGGAGGTAAATGAAAGAGAGGAAGACAGACACAATTACTAGGAGGAAAGAGGCAAACAGGAAGAGGTGGAGAGTGGGATAAAGGAGAAATGCGTGTTGGGAGAGAGAGCGAGAGAGAGAGAGAAAGAGAGAAAGAGAGAGAGAGAGAGATGCATATGGAGCTATGGAAAGAGATTACCATATTTATGTTTGGCCCTGCGTATGCTAAACTTTCTGACCCTTTTTCCTCTCATATTTTTTTTTTATTCCATATTTCTCGAGGCCATTTCTCTCTCTCTCTCTCTCTCTCTCTCTCTCTCTCTCTCTCTCTCTCTCTCTCTCTCTCTCTCTCTCTCTCTCTCTCTCACACACATTTATGCTTGTCTTCCTCTCGTATCCATCTTTCTACCTCTTCTTTCCTCTCTTCTTTCTTTTTTCCCTCTCCCTTTACTCCTCTTCCCTCCTCCGTTTCTCTCAGTTCCTCCTCACTTTATACATCTCATTCTTCCCTCACTCTTTTTATTTGTATTCATCTTCTCTCTTCCGTCAGTCATCCTCCTTCATTTTATTCAATCCAGTCTTTCTTATTTCACTTCTTTTTACTTTCACTCAATATTTTTCCGTCTCTTGCTTCCTCTTCCTTTTAAATTTATTCTCCTTTAACTTTTTCATAGTTTAATAACATCCCTCAGTTAAATAAAGTAGTAAATGCATGCGAAGGTAAAGACGCTGCCAGTAAGCTATTAAAACGTAGTAAAGTGCGATAAAGTCACACTAAGATCTACCTGTCTATCTATTGCCAGACGCGTTATATCCTGTAAGGGATGACCACAAACAAATCACCTCCATGTCGACCTGTCCCCTGCCATGTCACTGCCTTTCCCTCACCCCACATCCCCTTCTCATATACACGAAGATAGTTAACGAAATGTGCCAAATTTTTTCATTATAATATTTTCATGGCAACAAAAACTGCTAGAAAAAAACAAAAAAACAGAATTATTGAAAAAAAAATTATATATATACATGGTCAACTCCCAGGCTCGTTTCTCATACCCTCAGCTCAATAAAATCATCTGTTAAGGACCCGATAACACAAGACGATCCGATAACCCAAGAAGACTCGATAATACTGGAAGACCCGATAACAAGAAGACCCGATAATACGACACGATAACACAAGAAGACCCGATAACACAAGAAGACCCAATAACACAAGAAAACCCGATAACACAGGAGAACCTGATAATATAAGAGAACCCGATAACACAAGACTACTTGATACTACGACCCGATAACACAAGACCCGATAACACAAAACCCAATAACACACAACCCGATAACACACAACCCGAAAACACAAGACCCGATAACACAAGACTCGATAACACAAGACCCGATAAAACAAACCCGACGACACAAGACCCGATAACACAAGACCAGATAACACAAAACCCGATAACACACAACCCGATAACACAAGAAGACCCGATAACACAAGAGGACCCGATAGGACCCGATACCACAAGACGACCCGATAGGACCCGATAACACAAGACGACCCGATAGCAACAGGACCCGATAACATAAGACGACCCAATAACACAAGAGGACCCGATAATACAAGAGGAATCGATAATACAAGAGGACCCGATAAAGCAAGAGGACCCGATAAAGCAAGAGGACCCGATAAAACAAGAGAACCCAATAGCATAAGGGAAGGCCTCTCCTACTAAAGGATTTAATATTAATACTGTAAATATCACCTCTTGTTCGAAAAGTCTGTGCTAAGCTGATTAAATGCCATGAGAGAGAGAGAGAGAGAGAGAGAGAGAGAATATTTAATACAAAAGACTGAATTCAGGCTAATTACGTTGATACACATTGAATTTGTATTATTATTTCATGTGATTTTTATATATTTTGAGACTCTGAATTAGAAGATTTTCACCATTTTTCTACATCACGTAACAACTTTTCGCAAAATCTTTTTTATAGTTTTCAGTTATAGTAATGCGAGTATAAGTGGCTGGGGAATGGCTGGGAGAAGGAGGGAGGTGAGAAGACAGGAAGAAATCAGTAGGATAGAAGTTGTGGAAGCAATGAAGAAAGTTAAACCGGGGAAAGCCCCAGGAATTGATGGAGTGTGTGGTGAAATGTTGAAGCATGGGGGAGAGATAGTAGTAGAATGGATGTGGAAGATGTGCAGATTAGCCTGGGAGGAAGGTAGAGTCCCGGAGGATTGGAAGTCAGGTATAATTATTCCCTTGTACAAAGGAAAAGGGGAAAAAGAAGTGTGTGGTAATCATAGGGGCATTTGTCTTCTTAGTATAATAGGAAAAGTGTATGGTAGGCTACTTATAGACAGAGTTAGAGAAAGAACAGAGAAATTAGTTGGAGAAGAACAGGGAGGCTTTAGGAAGGGAAGAGGTTGTGTAGATCAGATATTCATTCTTAGATCTTTAGTGGAAAAGTTTCTAGAGAAGGGAAAGAAGTTGTATGCGGCTTTCATGGATCTGGAGAAAGCATATGACAGGGTGGATAGACAAGGATTGTGGAAAGTATTAACAATATATGGAGTAGATGGGAAGTTGTTGAATGCTGTGAAGAGTATGTACGATGGTGCGAAGGCTGCAGTGCGTGTGGATGGTGAACTAAGTGAATTTTTCTCTTTGAAAGTTGGGTTGAAACAGGGATGTGTCATGTCTCCATGGCTGTTCAATCTGTACATGGATGGGGTAATAAGAGAGGTACAAGGTAGGGTAGTGGATGATGGAGTGGCCCTGGTGAGAGAGGATAGTGTTTGGAAACTCCCTGTACTGTTGTTTGCAGATGACACTGTGTTGTTGAGTGAAGACGAAGGGGAACTGCAGGGCTTGGTGGATGAGTTTGGGAGAGTGTGTAAGAAACGGAATCTAAAGGTGAATGTAGGGAAGAGTAAAGTGATGGTCTTTGAGAGAGGTGAAGTTAGTGAATGTACAGCGAGATTGGAGGGTGAGGAATTGGAAAATGTGAGTACGTTTAAGTACTTGGGAAGTGTGATGAGTAAGGATGGAGGTTTGGAGGGTGAAGTGCTTGAAAGGGTACAGCAGGGAAGAAAGGTTGCTGGTTCTTTGAAAGCAGTGATAAGAAACAGGGAAGTGAGCATGGAAGTGAAAAAGTTACTACATGACAGTATTGTGATACCAACTCTAACGTATGGAAGTGAAGCTTGGACGTTGTTGGAAGGACACAAGTCAAGAGTGAGAGCAGTGGAAATGAGTTATTTAAGAGGAGCCTGTGGAGTCACATGGAGAGACAGGCTGACGAATGAGGATATAAAGGGGCGTTGTGGTGTGGATGTGGATGTGATAGGAAGCGTTATGAGGAACACACTGAGGTGGTTTGGCCATGTGGAGAGGATGGAGGGTGAAAGACTGACGAAGAGAGTGTATGTGTGAGGTGGAGGGGGGAAGAGGGAGGGGGAGGCCGAGGATGAGATGGAAGGATGGGGTGGAGAGATATATGAGAGAGGGGGGGGTGAGTTGGGAGCAGGGCAGTGAAATGGCGGGGGACAGGGCGACTTGGAAGCGATTTGTTTGTGGCCACCCCAAACGGGATTGAGGCGTCTGGCAATAGATAGATAGATAGACAGTTATAGTTTTTTTTTTCTATATCATTTCCCAGTATAGAATTATTTACATATGGATATTTTATTACGATGATATGTTTGAAGTTAGTCTTTTCTTAAATCAAAATCCATGTTTAAAACAACACAGTTATTTATTTGATTATAAGCCAGAACATAGCTAGAACACAACACATTTATGAACCCTATCAGTATTGGAGTGCAGTGAACGTACCTCAGTGTGACTCGGTTGACTAGAACGCTTGTAACTTACTATTTGTGGAATGTTTCCTTTTTCATCACAGCCATATTTATTGAAATTAGTGATTTATTGCACTGACATAAGTGGCCTAATGCAAAAACTTGGCATAAATTATAAGGCACAAGAATGGAGACTACTTATAGAGTCAGCTAAAAGCCTGAAAGAGCTACTTCCTCATAATGGTAATAAATATGCATCAATACCTTTTGCTCATTCTGTGCATTTAAAAGAAACGTACCAGAATTTGACAAATCTTCTCGGGAAAATCATCTACAATGAACACCGTTGGTTCATATGTAGGGACCTGAAAGTTCTGTGTATCTTACTGGGTCAGCTGTCAGGGTATACAAAATTTCCATGTTTTCTCTGTGAGTGGGACAGCAGAGCCAAGGATTTACACTAAATTCAGAAGAAAAGGCCAAACAGAAAAAAACCTACACCTTGATGCCAAACATATCATCAGACCTAGCTTGGTGAATCCAGATTACGTGTTGCTTCCACCGCTTCATATTCAGCTGGGATTAATGAAGCAGTTTGTCAAAGTCCTGTCAAAAGATGGAGCCTGTTTTACGTATTTGTGCCAGTGTTTGCTGGGTTGTCTGAAGCTAAACTGAAAGAGGGCGCATTCACTGGACCTGACATTAGAAAACTGATATCAGATACACATTTTAATGAGGCAATGAATGCCCTGGAACGAGAGGCTTGGGTATCATTCAGAGAAGTAATTTCTCAGGTTTTAGGTAACACTAAGGATCCAAATAACAAAGAAACTATAAGAAATTTGTTGATCAAGTTTAAGGAGTTGGACTGCAACATGAGTCTCAAAGTTCACTTTTTGGATTCGCAGTTGGAATTTTCCCCCGAAAATCTTGGAGCGGTGAGTGAAGAACAGGATGAAAGATTCCTTCAGGATATCAAGGACATGGAAAGAAGGTACCAGGTCAGTATGATGGCGGACTACTGCTGGATGATTCACAGGGACGCACCAGAAAAAGTGTACAAACGACTTGCCACCAAAAGAAGTTTTGGAGAAAAAAAAAAAATGGGAAGTTACAAAGACTAGAGAAGTTATAATGAGTTAAGGATTATACAGTGCTGTTTCTTTATGGATTTGTTTAAAAAATAACATTTACTAAATATTTTCATTTTCAGTTAATTTAGAACAATACTGTAAAAGTCGATTGAAATTTGTAATTTGCTGTATTTTAATTAAATTTATTTATAGTTTTATGTTAAAATTTTGATGTGATGGAAACATTCTAAATTCATTTTTTTTATTTTGTTCATAAGTGCAATAAAAATAAATTCTAAGAATTAAAACAACTTTTAATTGCTTTAACTTTGCAGACCTGTCTTATTAAATCAAAAATGATATAATTGTAAACTGAGCAGCTGGTGGGGTAATGGGGTTCAAGTGAGTGTAGATGAGTTGCAGTGTTGTTATGACGACTCTGCAACACTTAATTAGCCACAGGTGAGAGAAAGACAGACAGACAGAGACAGAGACAGAGACAGAGAGAGGTATAATGTAGGAGAAATGCATCAGGACATATGAGAGGTGACAGAGTGAGAAGCTCAAAGCACTCAAAGGACTAGATATTACACATGAATGAACGGCGTCAGACTTCCAGCTGGTGTCGTGAGAATAGTGAATGAGGGAGTGATGCAGCTGGTGTGTGATGAAATAGGTGATGAAAAGGAGGAGAAGGGTGGTGGGTGATGGTGGTGGTGGTAGTGGTGGTGGTGTTGGTGGTGATGACGATGATGAAAAGATAAATGATTGAGTTGACTAGTGATTTAGTTAATGAGGGTAAGGATGATGATGATGATGATGATGATGAAAATGGAATTATTTCTCTGGCTTGTAATTTAATCGATGATGGTTAGGATGAAGGTACGATGATGATGGCTGTAACGTTGGTGATAATGGAAATGGCTGTGGTAAGATGGTATTGCTGGTGTTGGTAGTGGTGGTGATGATGACGAACAGGGAAATAATTCTGTCATACGTGGGTTTGATAGTGGTGATGGTGGTGATGACTGTGGTAATGGTGATGTCGATGATGGGAGCGATGTTGGTAATTGTGGTGATGGTGATGAAGGTGGTGACTGGGTGGTAATGACGGTGATAGTAATGAAAGTAGCATTGGTTATTTCCTAGTGCGATGTACTGGAAGATGATGATGATGATGAAAAGAGGAATGATTGTACTGGCTTGTAATTTCGGTGATAATGATAAGGATTTGAAGATGATGATGATGATGATGATGGTGATGATGATGATGATGATAATGATGATGAAAAGGGAGATGAATGCGCTGGCTGGTGGCTCAGTTGGCGACAGTAAGTATAAAGACGATGTTGATGATAATACTGATAGTAGTATTGATGATGATGATGATGGTATTGATGATGATGATGATGACGATGATGATAATATTGATGATGGTACTGATGCTGATGATTCTGATGATGATGATGATGATGATGATAGTGGTGGTGATGTGACGAGGCTAAAGCAAATTGTGGTGATGAAGGAAGTGATGGTTAAGTTAGGCTATATGTCTCTCCCGTTCAAAAAATCACTCCTAGGCTGAATGAAATCGTCTAACGGTAGTATGAATGAAAAAAGAATCGTCTTGGGGCTGGAGGGGTTAAGGGCTGTTGAATCACCGTATCTTGTTAAATCAAGGGCAGGCACTTAACCCCCCCAGTTAAGTGACGTATTTTTCGCTATATCATTCCCACCTCCAGACGAGCTTCTTGAGAGGTACCGGATATGGTATCTCGGAGTGTATAGTAAAGCTGAACGGTCAGAAAATTGGGAACGTAAGAGACTGAATACTTAGGCAGTGTGATAAGGAAGAAGAGGTAGAGGTAGGCCGAGGGAAACCTGGTTGAGGACAATGAAAAGAGAAGCAGGAGAGGAGTGTTGGTTGGACCTGAAGGAGATGGTAAGAGACAAATATTGGTGGAGAGAGTTCATTGAGGCCCTATGCATCCCGTGGGGTGCCACAGGAAATGATCGATTGATTGATTGATTGTGATGAGTAAGGATATAAATTTAGTGGATGAAATTCGGCAAAGAGTATAACAACAGGGAAGTAACTTGGCAAGCATATGAAGGGAAGCGATGAGCAATAGGCGAGTGAGCATGAAAGTAAAGATAAATAAACAATAAATAAGTGCATAAAAGTAGGTGCAGGACGGTATTTTCATTCCTTAAAAACGGAACTGAAACTTACACTGAGTTGGAAGGACACAAGTCAAGAGTGAGAGGAGTGGAAACGAGTTATCTGAGAGGATCATGTGGAGTTAGTGGAGAGACAGACAAATGAGGAGGTTAAGGAGAGATAGCGTGTTGACATGGATATGCTGGAGAGTTACAAATTCCTTGAAATGATCTGGCCATGTAGAAAGGAAGGAAAATGAGAGACAGACTAGAAGTGTGTATGTTAACAAGGTGGAAGTTGAAAAGGGGAGAAGAAGAACCAGGATGAGATGGAGGGATGGGATGTAGAGGTATGTGGCTGAGGGTGGTGTGAGATGGCGAAAGGGCAGCATGACGGGAGAGAACAGAGTGACTTGGTGGAGATTATCTTGTGGCCACCCCTTCCGAGATCAAGACTATGGATAGACAGATAGATAGACAGATAGACAGATAGATAGATAGGTAGATAAGACTAGGGATAGATAAATAGGAGGAGTTAATGAAGGCTATGGCTAATCCCTCTGGTTAGAAGTGTTCCTCTCAGCTAACTAAAATAGTCTGTTTTTACTAAGAATCTGTGGAAAAATAAGTAAGCGGTTGGAATGGGTTAACCTCTTGAATCAAATAAGAGTCCGTATTTTCGTCGGCTAAATAAGATTCCTAGCACTTCCTTGGCGGTTTTTTTTTTTATGTGGTTGGTTAATATCCTTTTGTACGTTATTTATGCAGAGTATGGCGATACTGGAAGGATTTATGTAGCACAGAAGAGGGCAGAAAAGGGTAAAAGAAAATATATCGATTAAGAAAAGGTGTTAGGAATCCAACAATATATAAGCTGAGTCCAAGAGAGTTAATAAAGACATTCAAAGGGAAGGAATCCAAATGGAGTAGGAAAGTAAAGGAAACACAAAGGACAGCACTAGTAATTACACGAGAGAGAGAGAGAGAGAGAGAGAGAGAGAGAGAGAGAGAGAGAGAGAGAGGAGGCATAGAACCCTACTTATCAAAACAGAGTTCGCATGGGTGTGGATATTTTCCGAATTATTATAATGACAATTTCCAAAGCATATAAGAGTCATAAAGCATACCTATCCTTACCTGTATCTTTGCTTTTTTTTTATGCGAGGAAGAAGGAACCAAAGGCCGCGAGCCCGCATTGTTGTTCCGTCCAAGAGAAAAACAAAATACAAGAGAGAGCCGAATTCAAGATCTAATCATTTCGATATGCCTCGACACACTGCGTTTGAAAAACTGGAGATCATAGGAAGCAGGAAATAAAGACAGAGGGAGACAGTTCCAGAGATGACCTGTTGCATAAATGAAGGACTGGGAGTAACGATTGACTCTTGCATTAGAGAGTTGGACAGAAAAGGGATGAGAGTTTGTTGCTAGACGGGTGCTACGCGCCCGTCGTAAAGGTGGAGGAATGCATGCAGACAGTTCAGAGGAGCAGTGACCATTGAAGTAGCGATAGAAAAGAGATAAAGATGCAGCAGTGCGACGAAGAGACAGAGGTTGAAGGGAGTCAGTAAGGGAAGGAGAGTTAATGAGACGAAAAGCCTTTGACTCCACCCTATTGAGAAGAGCTGTATGTGGGGAGCCTCCCCACACATGAGAATTGTACTCCACACAGGGGCGGATAAAACCCCTGTATAGAGTCAACAATTGTGCAGGGGTAAAGAAAGAACGGAGTCGGCTTAGCACACCTAATCTCTTGGAAGTAGATTTTACAAGAGATGTAATATGATCTTTCCAAGATAAGTCTCGTGTAAATGAAACCCCAAGCATGTTCAAGATGATGCAGGATTAAGCTGAATAATATTAAACATTTGTGGGTATACCTGTGGAAGATTTTGTCGGGTTGATAGGTGCAAAAACTGAGTCTTAGATGCATTAAAAACAACCAGATTATTTTTACCCCAGTCAGAGATACGAGCCAAGTCAGACATTAGGTGTGCCATAGCCTCATCCCTTGTTTGTTGAAGTAACTGCTGAGATGGACATTGTGGGAATCGAATGGAAAGGTGAAGGGTAGAGTCATCAGCGTATGAGTGGATAGGGTTAGATGTACAGCTTAGAAGGTCATTGATGAATAAAAGGAAGAGAGTTGGTGATCGGACTGCACTCTGTAATATGGGATGCAGGCTAATGGCATCTAATAATCATAGGTGTTACATACATTACTATTATCAATTAGAGGATTGGTCACTTCATTGTATCATTCTTATAACCGTATTCATGTCCAATATGGAAGCTCCCTAGCACCTCTTCCTTAGCGATTTATTTTTGGATATGGCTGGTTAATGTTTTCTTTGTACGCTATTTATGCAGCGTAAGGCAAATATTACAAGGATTTATATAACACATAATAGGACAGTAAGGTAATAAGTCAAATAAATCCCCTAGGAAATGATGTTAGGGAGCTTCTTTAACCTACGAGAATACGGGTCTAAGTCACATGGCCAATAATGAGAATGGAAAAGGAAAGAAATATTAGTAAAGGAAGTTTTGAATGAGGAGAAAATATGCATGGAAAGGGTAATAAAGAATAGGATGAATACGAAACAGATAAAGAACAAAACATATAAATAGATAGACAGACAAACAGACAGATAGATAGACAGATAGATGGATAGATAGACAGACAGATAGATAGATAAAAAGTAAATATAAATAAAGTTCTCAGAATGCAATACATGTGCCCACCAAAAGTCTGTGGGTCGCACGCTTTCCCCGGTAACCTTCTCATTCTACAGGCTGCTCTAAAAATCGTCTTACTTCATTCTTGCTTGATCCTTAACCCTTCCACCAACTTTACTCCAAATCAGATCAAAACTACTTAAGCTGATCTTCCCTTGTGACCTTGACCTTGGGCTGATTGAAGGATGAGGAAAATTAGGAGTAAATAGATGGAGAGGAAAACCATGGAGAAGAGGAAGAACAGGAGGAGGAGAAGGAAGAGGAAGAGGAAGAGGAGGGGGAAGAGGAGGAAGTGGAAGAGGAGGAGGAGGAGGGGGAACGGCAAGAGGAGGAGAGGTAATAAAGAAGAACAGTGAAGACGAGTGAAGTGTAGATGGAGGAAGAGGAGGCTGGACTGAAAAGAAGAAGAAAGAAGGAGGAGGAGAGACTTGGAGGAGGAGAAAGAAGGAAAAGACAAGAGGAAGAGAAGAGGAGGTGAAGGTGAAAAGAGGAAGATGAGAGAAAAAGGAAGGGTGACTCGGAGGAGGAGGAAGAAGAAGATAAGAGGAAGAGAAGAAGAGGAGAAAGAGAAAACAAGCAATGAAGAAGAAGTGAAAAAATGCTTGAAGAAGTAGGAAGGGAAAAGAAATGAGGGAAGGATGAGATAAAGTAGAGGAAGTAGAAGATAGAGAGGATGCAAAGGGGAGGAGAAGGAGGAGGAGGAGGAGGAGGAGAAGGGGAGAAGAATAAAAAAAAAAAGACAAGAAGAGGTAGAAGGAGATTAGCAAGAAAGAAAAATGTATCAGAAAGAGGGGAAGGAAGAGGAGGAGGAAGGGTGATGCAGAGAGACGGAGGAAGATGGAAAAGAGAGGAGGAGAGACAGAGAGAAAGAGAGACAGAGAGCAGGAGGAGGAGGAGGAAAAGGAGGAAGGGGGGGGGGAGATGCAGAGAGAATGAAGGTGGAAAAGAAGAGAGACAGAGAGAAGGAGGAGGAGGAAGAGGATGTTAATAAGTTAAGGAGAGGCGGAGAGGAGAGAAAGGAGGAGGGAGAGAAGAGGGAAGCAGGAGCAGGGGGAAGAGGAGGAGGAGGAGGGATACTGATGGTGCTCCTTCATCATCATTAAGGCGCAGTCAACCTTTGGCACCTAAGGTCATCTCCCCTTCCCCTTCCTGCCCTTCCACCCTCTTTCCCTTCCCTTCCCTCCCTTCCACTCTCTTCCCCTCCCCTTCCTGCCCTTCCACCCTCTTTCCCTCTAATTCCCTTCCTCCCTCCCTCTTTCCCTCCCATTTCTGTCCTTCCACCCTCTTTCCCTTCCCCTTACTGCTCTTCCACCCTCTTTCCCATTCACTTCCCTCCCTTCCACCCTCTTTCCTTTCCCCTCCCTGCTCTTTCACCCTCTTTCTCTCCCCTTCCATCCCTTCCTCCCGCCCTCTTTCCTTTCCCTTTCCTCCCTTCCACCGTCTTTGCCTTCATTTCCCTCCCTTCCACCCTCTTTCCTTCCCATTCCTGTCTTTCCACCCTCTTTCCTTTCCCCTTCCTGCTCCTCCACCCAGTTTCCTTACCCTTCCATCCCTTCAACCCTCTCCCCTTCCCCTTCCTGTCCTTCCACCCTCTTTCTCTCCCTTCCACCCTCTTTCTTCCTCTCCCTCTCGTCTTTCCTTCCCATTCCTGAATATTTTGCACTTCTCTTTGTCTTCAATTATATTCTCTTCTTTCGTTTTCTCTTTTCTCCTCTTTCAACCATCCCTCCTCCTTGCCTCCACCCTCTTCTCTCCTTCTCCATCCACTCCTTCCTCTTCCTTCCTCCACTCCCCATCTTCCTATCCCCCATCTCCCTTCCTCCCTCTGATTCCATCCTCCATTCCAACCCCTTTTCCTTCCCCTCTCTTACCCCCACCTTTCTTCTCTCTCTCAATCCCCCACCCCATTCCCTTCCACACCACCTTGTCCCCTCCCTTCCTCAACCTCTCTCTCTCTCTCTCTCTCTCTCTCACACACACACACACACACACACACACACACACGCACTTCTCTCCCACCCCATGTCCATTCATTGCATCCTCCCTCTGCCTCTTCCCCCAGCCATCCCTTTCCCTCTCTTCAGCATCACCACATCCAGACACCTTATACTTATCAACAGACACCTTTTCTATTTCATTTTAGGCCCCCACCTTTCCTTTTCGAGCAAGCTTCATCAAACAAATCCACACACTAATAGCAGTTTAAGAGAAATATCGAGGAATATTTCTTTTCAAAATCGGGGAAGGCATATCAACGTACTTGGCAATTTCTAAGACTTCTTGAAAACCATAGCCAGTATTTTCGTGGGTTAAGGAAGCTCCCTAACACCTTTTCTTAGGTGATTTGTTTTGCTTATTACTCCCTTACATGCTAATCTGTGTTACTTAAATCATTCTAATCTTTCTATCATCATACTCTGCCTAAATAACATACAAAACGATATTAGCCAGGTGTATCCAAAAATAAATCGGTAAGGAAAAGGTGTTAGGGAACTTCCTTAGCTGCCAAGAATACGAGCCCAGGACCCTTACTCTCGTTGGGTAAGAAAGCTCCCTAACATCTCTTCCTTACCGATTTAGTTTTGGATACGGCTGGCCAATATACTTTAGTACATTATTTATGCAGAGTATAGTGATGAAGTTAGAATGATGTAACACAGAAGAGAACGGTAAGGTGTAATGAGCAAAATAGATCGCTTGGGAAGAGGTGTTAGGGGAACATGCCGGCCAAGGTGCCTTCTGATAATATAATGGATCTACACCTGCATGATTTAAGTAGCACAGAAGAGGACGGCAAGATGTAATAACCAAAATAAATCGCTTAGGAAGAGGTGTTAGGTTGCGGCCACACCGAGCGCGACGAGCGGGGCGACTTGAGCGGGGAGGGATGAGGCGACACGATAAAACACACTAAATTCTACGTGGGTGGTCACACTGAATGAGCGGGGAGGTTTGTTGCCCCGCTCACCCTCCCCTCTCGTCGCTACGCGATGCAGCATGTTCCAAAATGTCGCGCACCGCCTAGCGACATCGCCACTCACCACGCATTTGCATCGTCATTCATTCGTGCTGGTACTGCGTATTGGGGCGGTTGGGTTTGGTTACATTTAGAAAATATGATACCAAATTAATTTGACTTGTCCATATATTATAACATTTGTAAACTCATGTATTATTTTCCTTTCATGTACATTTGGCATGTTTGAATGTACACACATGTCATTATGAAGGAACCTGGCATTTTAGTTTTTTTTTTAATGTATTTTTGTTGGTATACAGTGTACAAATTATAAATCCAGCTTATGATATACCGTAGTTTATATATATATATATATATATATATATATATATATATATATATATATATATATATATATATATATATATATATATATATATATATATATATACACACACTAGAGAAAGAGAGAGAGAGACGATTTTCAGTGTTGGTTTAAGTATTATTTCCTTTTATATACCCTAAAGTTGTAAAATGAATATTCTGTTTTCATGTCTGTGATCTACTTAAATAAAATGCAAAGAGAACGTGGGTTAAAAAAGTAATTTACCTTAATGTAATAACTAGTCTCTGCTCAGGAGCGATAGGCTGTCTGTAGTTCGTTGTGGCTTTGGCCAGCCTCACTTCAACTTTGGTGAGCAAGAAATCAAAAGTCCCTTGGCTCATACGTAAGTACTCATGAAATTTATCATCAAACAACCGAGATTGTTGGTACACATGATAAAATTCACTACGTTCATCTCTCTCCTCATTAAATTCGTGAACCCAAGGTCTCTTCACAGGCAGATGATCTAGTTTCAGATGTGCATTTTCAGTAAGGAACAATTTTCTTGACATCTTGGACAACGGCATGTCTGCACCAATGAACAGCTTCTGACTATCTGCCGCCCGCGAGGTTGCCGCTAACCGCTTCGTATCTGGACATGCATCGCGTTGACGCTTACCTCGCCGCTCATCGCTTGACGCTACCTCTCCGCTCGTTGCGCTCGGTGTGGCCGCAGCCTTAGGGAGATTTCTTAACCGCCCAGGCCAAGTGTGGAAAGTGAGGCTATGGATTTAACATTTGGAATTCAGTGCCTTGACCCCCCTGGATAAGATCACGCACCGCCAAGACTAAAACTTCAACGCTTTCCTTGGCGTGGAATTGCTCAGTGCCGCGTGGATAACATCTTGCTGGCGATTATATGGACGAGGAAAAAAGGTGAGGGCGTGGGAACTGGGGCGTGAGGAGTGTGTGGTGCCGGTGGTGGTGATGGGGAATGGGGAATGGGGAGTGGGGTGTGGAGTGTTGTGGTGGTGGGGTGTGATGATGGTGGTGGTGTGTGATGATAGTTGTGGCGGTGGTGGTCTTGGGGCGTGGGGTGTGGTGGTGGTGGTGGTGGTGGTGGTTGTCAAAGGGGGGAAGGATAGGTCTTGGAGGAGAGAGAGAGAGAGAGAGAGAGGAGGATAGAGGTAAGAAAGAGGTAGGGGGAGGCGGTGGTCGAATCAATAGAGAGCTGGCCTGCAGTGGACCCAGGTTCGAATCCCCTCTGGAGCAGGGAACAGTTTAAGGATTTGATTTTCGTTAAAGCAGAATTTACTGAAGTGCCTGACGACCCGCCGACATGTCTTAAAAACTCCCCCGCTAATACCAATACAGCAGTCCTGTATGAGACAGCCCTAGCATGTATTCGATATGGACGGTGGGTGTTAGCGCCGAAGAGGTGACATGTGGAGGTGTGTAGAAGTAGGACTACTAGGCCTTGATAATGGCTGCGATGCCTATGCCCAGAGTCGGACACATGTAAAAAAAAAAAGACGTTTGAAGATGAAGTGGAAAGAGGAAATAAAACGGCTGTTAGTTGAAATAGAATTCGGACTTGTCAGTTTATGTATGTACGTATGTATGTAGGTAGGTAGATAAACAGATAGATAGACAGATAGATATTCAAATTAGTGACTGAACTGACTGTTTCTACCCTGGTCACTTCCATCATTCTTATCTTCCTTATTATTCAGCTTTTATTTATTTTTTAATCCTTCACTCAGATTAATCGTATTTCATTTTATTCTCCTTACCTTCAGATGGCTTAATTCAGTATAGGAACTTTATTTATTTATTCACTTCTTTATTGAGTTTGAGAGGTTAGGTAAAGTGTTCATATATCCCTTTAGCCAGAGGGGTTTTTCTCAATAAAATCGTCTGGAAGCATTATAAATAAAACAGCGTCCTTTGGCTCCAATGATCGGGACAACTTTATTAATTTTATTCACTTCATTCACTTCATCCTATTCATTTCATTCGCTTCACTTCATTCATTTCACTCATTTCATTAACTTCATTCATTTCACTCATTTCATTAACTTCATTCATTTCACTCACTTCACTCACTTCATTTCACTCACCTCACTCAGTTCACTCCATTCATTTCACTCACTTCGCTCACTTCACTCACTTCATTCACTTCACTCACTTCACTCCATTCATCTCATTCACATTCACTTCACTCACTTCATCATTCACTTATTCACTTCACTCCATTCATTTCATTCATTGCCGTTCACTTCGGTCACGTCATCCATTCATGTCATTCACTTCATTCACTTCATCCTATTCACTTCACTCACCTCTGTCACCTTCTGATCCCTCCGCTTGCTTTATATTGAAGTTAGTGAGGGAGGCTGACAGAGGGATTGCAAGATGACTACTACTGAAAAATGGAGAGAGAGAGAGAGAGAGAGAGAATGGAGGAAGGAGAGAAGGGGAAAGACACGAGGAGCGAGGTAGAAGCATGGGAGAAGAGATGATAGCAGAGAGAGAGAGACAGAGAGAGACAGAGAGAATGATTAAGGGAATGAAGACTTAGATAAAGAAAATAGGTATGAAACGAAGGAAGAGGAGAAACAGGATGTGAATGGGGGAGGAAAGGACTGGAAAAAAAAAAAAAAGAGAGGGAGAAGGAAAAGTGAGGAGAGAAGAGGAGAGGAAGGAAGAGGTAAGTATAAGTGGGAGGAGAATTGGAGAGGGAGGAGAGGGAGACGAGAGAAGGAAGGAAAATAGAGGCATAGGAAGAGAAGGGAAGGGAGAGGAAGAAGAGGAGAGAAGAGAAGGAAAGACACGATGAGCAAGCTGAAGAAAGGGGGAGAGGAGGGAATAGAAGGGAAGTGAAATGGGATGAAAATAAGGACGAGGAGAGGAGGAGGAAGATAAAGAAGGTGTGAGAGGAGAGGAGAAAGAAATAAGAGAAGGGGGAGGAAAAGAGAAGAGAAGAGAGCTAAAAAGGAAGGTGTTGGAAGAGAAAGGGAGGGAAAGAAAAAGGGAGAAAAGGGAGGTGAAAGGAGAGGCAGGAAAGAAAAGGATATGGAAGGGGAGGACAAGAGAGGAGGAGAAAGGAAAGGAGTGGAGAGGAAAAAGAAAGAGAAGGAGAAGAGGAAACGAGAAAATAAAAAGGAATGGAAGGGAAAAAAAACTGAGAAACAAAGAGCAAAAGGAAGAAAATTAGTTGAGTAGAGAAAAAGGAAGGAAGAAAGAAAAGACGAAATTGTGAAAGAAAAGGAAAGGTAGGCGGAATGCAAAGGAGTGAAAGGGAGTACAAAGGAGTGAAAGGGACTACAAAGGAGTGAAAGGGACTACAAAGGAGTGAAAGGGACTACAAAGGAGTGAAAGGGACTACAAAGGAGTGAAAGGGAGTGCAAAGGAGTGAAAGGGACTACAAAGGAGTGAAAGGGACTACAAAGGAGTGAAAGGGAGTGCAATGGAGTGAAAGGGAGCACAAAGGAGTGAAAGGGATTACAAAGGAAAGCAAACACCAGGAGACACATTGCTTTTATCGAGGCTATTTTTATAAGGCAGGTTATAATCAAGGTAATTATTCCATCAGTTAACGACAAGATGAGGAACTAAGAGACAGAGAGGAGAGGAGGGGAACGAAGGGTGTACACAGATATTGAAACAGAAAAGAAAGAAGTGAGAGGAGGGGGAGGAGGAAGGAAGAAGGGAGGGGAGACGGAATGAGAGAGAAAGATGGACAAAGGGATTCTAAAATGACTCCCACTTCACGCCTTCCACAGAGTTCAGTGAGTCTTCAGTAACCTAATCAGGAAGCTGGTGAAAAATGAAGAAAGGAGAGGAGAGAGGGAAGACGGAGTAGGAGGAAAGGAGAGAAGGAAAGGGAAAGGAGAGAAAAGAAAGAAAGGAGAGATGGAAAGAGAAAGAGGAAGAAAAAAACTAAGGAAAGGAAAATGAAAAGAGGAAGAAAAGGGAGAGAAGTTGGGAGTAGAAGAGGACGGGAATTGAAATGAAAGGGAACTGAAGAGAAGAAGAAGGACTGAGGAGAGAAGGAGAGGAGAGACGGAGCAAATATGTAGAGGAAAGGTGAAGGAAATGGAAGGAGAACAGAAGAGAGGAGAGAAAAGAGAAGAAGGACTGCAGAGGTGAAAAAAAAAGAGGAAGGAAGAGAGAACAGAAAACAACAGAGGGTGGAAGGAAGGGGTAAATTAATCAAGAGTTACAAGAAAGAGAAAATAGAGGAAGAGACTGAGAAGAGGCAGGTGAGGTAGAGGAGGGAGAGAAAAGAATGTGGGGAAGGAAAGAGAAGTAGGAGGGATAGGATAAGAAGGAGAGAAGAGGGAAACAGAGGAAGGAAAAAACACAACAATGAAAATGACTATCAGACTAAAAAAGAAGAGAACATATTTTAATACAAAGAAGGGAAGAAATGGAAAGGGAAAAGGGGAAAGAAAGGGGAATGGAAGGAAAGAGGACGAGGAAAGCAGAGAAGAGTATAGAAAAACGATGACAGGAGAAAAAAGAAGATACAGGGAAGGAGAAACGAAAAAAACAAAGTTATGAAGCTGTAGAGGAAACATGAGGTTGGAGAGGGTGTCTGACAGTGAGGAGGCAGGAGAAGCGCCGTTTTAATACTCAGGTCCATATATGCTCGTCAGCTGAGGAAGCTCCGTAACACCTCTTCCTGAGCGATTTATGCTTATCATTCCTCGCTATCCTTTTCTGTGTCATTTAAATCATTCTCATATAACCATACTCGGCATGAATAAAGCACAAAACAATATTAACCAGCCGTATCCAACAATAGATCGCAAAGGAAGAGGTGCTAGGGAGCTTCCTAAACCGACGAGAATACGAGCCTAAAATATCATTCCTTTTCATATAAAGATATAGTCTGGATTTAGCTAGAAAAAATACTAGAGTTGTCCTAGCATGGGAGGGTTAATTATGCCTGTGTCAACACGCATGATCCTATGACCTACTCTAAATAAAATTGTTTGACGTCAAATCAAATAAAACTCTGTCCATCCATCTGTCCATCTGTCTATACCCAGACGGCTCAATCCCGTAAAGGGTGGCCACAAACAAATTGCCTCCATGTCGACCTGTCCCCTACCATCACGCTACCCTGCCCCTTCTCACGGTCCCCTCTCTCATATACGATACCTCACCACTCCATCCCTCCATCTCATCCTCGGTCTCCCCCTCCCTCTTTTTCCCCCTCCACCCCACTCACATACACTCTCCTCGTTAGTCTGACACTCTCCATTCTCTCGACACGGCCAAACCACCTCAGTGTATTTCACCCAACGCTTTCTATCACATCTACATCCACACCATAAAGCTCCTTCACTCCCTCATTTGTCAGTCTGTCTCTCTATGTAGCTACACATCCTCCTCTCAGTGACTCATTTCCACTGCTCTCACTCTTGACTTGTGTCCTTCCAACAAAGTCCAAGCTTCATTTCCATACGTTAGGGTCGGTATCACAATACTATCATGCAGAGACATTATTACTTCTAAGCTCGCTTCTTATTTTTTATCACTGCATTCAGAGAACCAGCAATATCTTTTCCCTGTTGTACCCTTTCAAGCACTTCATCCACTAAACTTCTATCCTTACCCATCACACTACCTAACTACTTAAATGCACTTATATTTTCCATTTCCTCATCATGCAACCTCACTGTACATTCAGTGACTTCATTTCTCTCGAACACCACAGCTTTACTCTTCCCTACATTCACCTTTAGACTCCGTTTCTTACACACTCTCCCAGACTCATTCATCAGGTCTTGCAGCTCCCCTTCGTCTTCGCTTTGCAATACAGTATCATCTGCAAACAACAGTACAGAAAGTTTCCAAATGCTTCCCTCTCTCATTAGGGCCACTCCACCTTCCACTGCCCTACCTTGTATCTCTTATATATCTCCATCCATATACAGACTGAACAACCCTGGAGACATGACACATCCCTATTTCAATTCAACATTCAGATGAAAAAATTCACTCAGTTCACCATCCACATGCACTGTTGTTCTAGCGACCTCTTATATATTCTTCACGGCATTCAACAGCTCTCCTTTCCACTCCATATGTTCTTAATATTTTCCAGAATCCTTGTCTATCCACTCTGTCATATGCTTTCTCCAGATCCATGAAGGCCGCATACAACTTCTTTTGCTTCTCTAGAAACTTTTTCACCAAACACCTTAGGATGAATATCTGATCTACAAAACCTCTTCCCATTCTAAAACCTCCCTGTTCTTCTCCAACCAATTTCTGTTATTTCCTTAACCCAGTCAGTAAATATCGTACCATAATACTTTTCCTATTAAAGTAAGAAGACAAACGCCCCTATGATTACCACACACTTCTTTTTCCCTTTATCCTTTGTGCATGAGAATAGTTATACCTGATTTCCACTCCTCCGGGGCTCTACCTTCCTCCCAGGCCAATCTGCACATCTTCCATATCCATTCCACTACTAACTCTCCCCCATGCTTCAACACTTCACCTCACACTCCATCAATTCCTGGGACTTTCCCCATATGACTTTCTTCATTACTTCCACTACTTCCATCCTACTGATCTCTTCCTCCCTTCTTGTCTCCCTCCTTTTCCCAGCCATTCCCCAGCCGCTTATACTCGCATTACTTTCATTGCCTATGTTTAACAGTTCTTTAAAGTGTTCTCTCCATCTGCTCACATTTCCTCCCTTCTCCACTATCAGTCTACTATTTTTATCTTTCACTTCCCTACAACCTACTTTATCACCTGTCTAACTCTCTTTACCTCCTACCAGAACATTTTTTTGCATATCCTTCACTTTTCACTCATTTCCTTCCAAACTCCTCATTCACTTTCTTCTTACTCTCCCGTACTAATCTTTTTCACATCTCTCTTCTTCTCTACATATAACTATATTCCGTCTCTCAGCTTCCTCCATGCCTCTGCTTCTCAACCACTCACTATATACTTTCATTTTTTGCGCCACAGCTTGTCTCACCTCTTCATTCCACCATGCAGTTCCATGCACCCCCTTTCGTCCTCTCTTCACTCCACTCTTTTCACCTTAACTTGGTCCAAGTTTTCGTCCTTTTATGGCTTTTTTTCACGGGGCTCAGGAGCAGAAAGAGACAATTCTACGGCTTTACATTCTTTCCACGGCGCTTCTTCGTGACTAGCATAATATATTAGCGTTCATCTATACAACTCAGCATTCAAGATGGGGAGATGAAAATTCAAGACCATGATATAGTAATAACAATGTTGTTCCTACATCCTTTCCATAGCGCTTCTTCGTGACTAGCATGATAATATAGCCTTAATCTACTGCCACAACTCAGGATTCAAGTTGGGGAGATGACAATTGTAGGCCAAGTTAGAGTAAAAAAGAGTACAGAGTTCTTCCACCCTCGAGAATTACTGGCTTTGGTATTAACTCAGCCTTCATACTAATTTACAGCTAAATAGTTTGCTTATAGGTTATTGGTGTAGTTATAGTTATAGTTAAATTTATAGTTAGAGTTGTAGTTACAGTTGTAGTTATAGTTGTTATGGATATAGGCATAGTTGTAGTTATAGTTCTAGTTATAGGTATAATTGTAGTTATAGTTGTAGTTGTAGTTGTTGTTATAGTTGTAGTTATAGTCATAGTTGTAGTTATGATTGTAGTTGTAGTTATAGTTGTAGCTGTAGTTATAGTTGTAGTTATAGTTATAGTTGTTATCGTTATAGGTGTAGTTGTAGGTATAATCATAGTGGAATTCTAAAGCTTTGAAAAGGTTAATGATGGCAGTAATAATATTTTCATTCTCCCAGGCCTCACATATACAGTACCTTTATAAAATCGCTCTAAATTGGGAGAGAAATGACCGTAGAGTTAAAGCCAGGAGGACTCTTTCGATATTAACACTCTCTGGCTCGTATTCTCGTGGGATTAGGAGGCTCCCAAACACCTCTTCCTTAGCGATTTATTTTTCAAACTACGCATTATCCCTCTCTTTTATTCTTAAGATATTTCTAAACTCTCCATTAACATTCTCTTTTTGCCTCATATTTTTTTTAAAGTATCCATTTATATCCTTCTTAATGCTCCTTATATCTTTTTAAATATATCAATTAATAATATAGTTTTTGCTTCATATATCATCTTAAAATACTCACTAATATCATCCTTATTTTATTTTATTTTCATGTCTATTAATACCGTCGTTTTTGATTCATTATATCTTTTTAAAATACTCAATATCATTTTTTTTTATCTTCACACCCTTTAATGTATTGTTTTTTGCTTCTTATATGTTTTATGTCCATAGATTGCACAACTAACACACAAGAATAAAGACTAACGAGGAGAGTGTATGTGAGTGAGGTGGAGGGGGGAGAGGAAGGGGGAGGTCAAGGATGAGATGGAGGGATGGAGTGGAGAGGTATATGAGAGAAGGGGGTGTGTGAGCAGGGAGCAGGGCAGTGAAATGACGGGGGACAGGGCGACATGGAGGCGATTTGTGTGTGGCCACCCGTTACGGGATTAAGGCGTCTGGCAATAGATAGATAGATTGAAAGAATAAAGTAACGATGCAGAGTCGGAAATAAATCAGTAAGGCAGAGGTGTTACAGATATTTTACGGATCTTCCTCTTGAATGCTGAGTTGTAAGAAAAGACTGAGACTGGATTAAGGTGCTAGTCACAAAGAAGTGCTACGGAAAACATGAAGAGGGGTAGCATTATCTCATTCAGCCACAGAACTACGTGATATAAGCTGCAAAGAGACGAAAATATGGGTTAAGCTGGGGTCAAAAGCGTATAGTAAGCTTCATACCCACACAGGAATACTGTCCTACCCTGAGCTCACTATCAGCAGAAAAAATTGTTTGATAAATAATAGTGTTGAAGCGGCTATGTAAGGATTAAAGAGAGAAAGAGAGTAAGAAAGAGAGGGCAAGAAAGAGAAAGAGAAAGAAAGAGAAAGACCAAAAAAGAAGAAGAGTTAGGAGAAAGCAAGAAAAAGAAAGAGAAAGACCAAGTAAGAGAAAGAGAAAGAAAAAAATCAAGAACGAGAAAGAGCAAAAAAGAAAAAATGTGCAAGGAGAAGAAAGAGAAAGAAAGAGAAAGAGCAAGGAAGAGAGAGAGCAAGATAGAAAAAGCAAGAAAGAGCAAGAAAGAAAAAGAGCTGGAAAGAGAAAAAGCTAAATAGAGAAAGAACAAGAAAAAGAGCAGAAAAGAGAAAAAGAATAAGGAGGAGAAAGAGCAAGTAAGAGAAAAAGAGCAAGAAAGAGAAAGAGCAAGAAAAAGAAAGAGCAAGAAAGAGGAAGAGGAAGAAGAAGAAAGAGCAAGAAAGAGTGAGAGCAAAAAAGACAGAGAGCAAGAAAAAGGAAGAGCCAGAAAGAGTGAGAGAGCAAGAAAGAGAAAGAGGATGAAAGAGAGAAAAAGAAAAAGAATAAGAAAAGAAGGAAGGAGAGAGAGAGCGTGGGCAAAATGGAAAATGTTTGAATATAGATATGAAAATGCAACAGGAGTGGATGTAAAGGGAATATGCAGTGTAGGAATAAAGAGAGAGAGAGAGAGGGAGAGAGAGAGTAGGAAAGAACATGAGAGAGCAAGAAATATGAGGATAATAAACACGAAAGGGTCAGTCGGAATTTCAAAAAAGGTTGATAAAAGGAGGAAAGAAGTTGGAGATAAGAGAAAAGAGGAGAAAGCTGGAAGATATACAGAAGGAGGCATTGGAGCGAGAATGGGAAAATGAAAAAAACTGTGAAGAGAGAGAGAGAGAGAGAGAGAGAGAGAAGATAATCTGGAGGGATACGGTGAACGAAATTATGAAAAAAAAATATCGCATGTTTGGTAAATAAAATGGGAATAAAATAGCTGATGTATATACTGTATGTTAAACGAGATGTAGGAGCAATGAATGTAAAATGAATAAAAGATTACTGAGCCAGACAATAATATGTGTGAGAAAAAATAGAAATATGAGAAAGTGGAAAAACCTGCAGAAAAAGCAACTCAACGAACAAAACAATTACAGGAGGACTATATTTAACAGGTAAAATTTGGCAGGAAAACGTGAAAACAAGATATAAAATGAACTAGAAAGATAAAAGAAAAATAGCTTTAAAGTCAGAATGCAAGAGGAAGGAGGAAAGAAGACAAAGATGTATTCAATAGAGAAAAATACATGAAATTAAATGAAGAAATAGAAAGGAGTAAACTAGAAAAATATATAAGAGAATAAAATATGAGTGAGTCAGAATGTGTGGAAAAAACGATCATGGATATGTCAAAAGAAATATATTTTGCGAGAACACTTGTCATTAGAAAATAATCATGAAACAAAATGAAAGGGAAACAAGGACGAGAAAAAAAAAAAAAAAAAAAGGGGTTTTCATCAAAATAGAGGAAAAAATTGCCTAAGAACGTAAAAGAAAAGAAGAAACATACGGTACAGGGGAAAGATAATAAAAACAAACAAAAGACGAGACAGAAAAGAAAGTTACATGAGAAGAAAATGTGGTAGAGCAAATCAAAATCAGAGAGAGAGAGAGAGAGAGAGAGAGAATGTTGGTGAGAAAAGATGACGAACAAGAAAAAGTCAAGAAAATAGTATGATGTATTAAAACATGCTAAAGTAAAAAAAGAAAAAAAGAAAGGAAATGAAAGAAAAATGTGCTTGAAGTTAGCAATGAATGATATGAGAGAAAAATAAGTTAGTGAGCGAAAAGTTGAGGAGTAAGAAAGGAAAGGAAAGCGAGAGATGTATGAGAACTGAACGTGGAGTAACCAGTCAGAACCTAAAAAAAAAAAAAAAAAAAAAAGAAAAAAAAGAGAAACCAGAGAAATTCCAAAACGGAGTGAAAACAGTCAGAAAAGATGAGAAGCTAAGCCAGAACGCCGAAGCGCAAGGTATATGAAAGAATCTATCAAGTTACGGTCAGTCAGAATGTAAGATAAAAGTGAGAAAAGGTGAGAGCGAGAGAGTGCAAGAAATTTTTTGAGGAAACTCCAAAGGTCTCGATATTTGATAGGCTGTGAGGAAAAACATATGTAGTAGGTAATAACACAGCAGGAAATTATTGGATAGTAATCATAGTAGAGATGGTTTAGTTTTTTGTTTTTAGTGTCAATGTTTAGCATTTTACATCTACCAGTATTAAATTTATGTGCCATCTCAGAACCTAAATAAACAGACTAACACAATCTCTCTGAACCACCAGATTTGAGGAAAACGAATCTGCTCTTCTACCATTTCTTTTATCATCATCAAATATGGATCTGTCATAACACAAGCCGTCATCAAACATCAATACTATTTACCGTATATATCTGAAAAAAGAACCCACCACTGAACCTTTTGTACACTCCACTTGCTATCTCCATCCATTACCCTACCGCTTACTACGACTCTTTGTTCGCGTTCCATAAGCCAATTAGCAGACAGTCTGAGAACACCGTCAATAAAGCCAATGCATATTCAGTTTCTAAGCGAATCTTTTGAGGGCAGTTTTTGTGAGTGTTTTTGAAAATCGAGATAAAGACAGTCAATTGGTTTAGTGTCACCGATTATATTTAGTATATTATAGAAATGATCCAGGAGACTCTTTAGGTGGGAACGAGACTCCGGAATCCATCATGTGATTTATTTCTTCCTCTCCAGCACGCACGCGCGGGAGGGCACACACACACACACACACACACACACACACACACACACACACACACACACACACACACACACACACTAAATGTTTAAGGAACTCGTTTAGATAAGTTTCCCGGTAAGCTACACATTACAGTTAAGCGACGGCAGATTCTTAACTGTATTTTATTATTTTTGGTGTTAATTTTTTAATTAACTTATTTATGCACTTATAGGTGTCACATTTGCCATATTCCGCTCGTGTGGCACCTTACTGCTCCGTAAAGATAGGCAGAAAGGTTCAGATTAAGACTATGCTGCAAAATTCTGAACTGTTTTTAGTAATTCATAGTAATATATCTCACCAAAGTACTTTATCTTTGAATTTTCTATTGCAAACAATGCTTGTCTCAGACTCACTGACATCACTTTATTTTACTTTTTTTCAAAATAATCTAAAGAACCTCCACAAATCATGATTGTATTTTCTAGTGTAAGTTCAGATACAAAATGATAATAATTTTAGCTATCATATTACCGTTGTCAGTAAGTTTGTTGTTTAAACGTAGTGAGCCAGGTGCTTTTGTTAGTATCTTCTTTCTAATTTAATTTTTAAACATTTGAGGGTTTGATCTCCCGGTGCCTGCAGCGACAGTTTCGAATTGTTTCCTGGCCCCCTTTCGCATTTTTTGCCACATTCACAGGGGCGACCCAATAGATTACTTGTTCCTAACTCATATACTAGCACTCACAGGGGCAGCCAAATATAGTGCTTGTTCCTAACTCACTCACTAATTCACTCACTCACTAACTCACTAACTCACTCACTCACTAATTCACTCACTCACTAACTCACTAACTCACTCACTCACTAATTCACTCACAGCACTAACTCACTCACTCACTAACTCACTCACTAACTCACTCACTCACTAACTCACTCACTCACTAACTCACTCACTCACTAATTCACTCACTCACTAACTCACTCACTCACTAACTCACTCACTCACTCACTCACTCACTAACTCACTCACTCACTAATTCACTCACTCACTAACTCACTCACTAAAATTCACTCACTCACTAACTCACTCACTCACTCACTGACTCACTCACTCACTAATTCACTCACTCACTAACTCTTTCACTCACTCACTAACTCTTTCACTCACTCACTAACTCTTTCACTCACCCACTAATTCTTTCAATCACCCACTCTTTCATTCACTCACTAACTCTTTCAGTTACCCACTAATTCTTTCACTCACTAACTCTTTCATTCACTCACTAACTCTTTCATTCACTCACTAACTCTTTCATTCACTCACTCATTCACTCACCCACTGATTCTTTCACTCACTAACTTTCACTCACTCACCAACTTTTTCACTCACTGATTCTTCCACTCACTAACTTTCACTCACCAACTTTTTCACTCACTCTTTCACTCACTCACCAGCTCTTTCACTCATTCACTTTTTCACTCACTCACTATCCCTTTCACTCACTAACTCTTTCACTCACTAACTCTTTCACTCACTAACTCTTTCACTCACTCACTAACTCTTTCACTCACTAACTCTTTCACTCACTTACTAACTCTTTCACTCATTCACTAACTCATTCACTCACTAACTCTTTCACTCACTCACTAGCTCTCTCACTTACTAACTCTTTCACTCACTCATTAACTCTTTCACTCACTAACTCTTTCGCTCACTCACTAACTCTTTCATTCACTACTTTCACTCACTAACTCTTTCACTCACTCACTAACTCTTTCACTTACTAACTCTTTCACTCACTCACTAACTCTTTCACTCACTCACTAGCTCTCTCACTCACTAACTCTTTCACTCACTCATTAACTCTTTCATTCATTATCTCTTTTGCTCACTCACTAACTCTTTAACTCACTCACTAACTCTTTCACTCACTCACTAACTCTTTCACTCACTCACTAACTCTTTCACTCTCTCCCTCCATCCCTCCTTCACTGAGTTACAGCACTTCTTGAAGAATGGGGTCCTTAGGGGAGGAGTGTTAGGAAAACGAAATTTTGTACAGTGGCAGACCTTCCCCGGGGCTACTTTTCAGTCATGGTGGGACCCCCGATGGGTGTCCCCCACGGGAGAGGAGGCCCAAGGGTATTCTATCTACAACCGTTAGGCATGGCGAGATTTTTACTCAGGAACACGGATTTTTCCATTGTGGTAGAGCTTCACTCGCACCAGGGTATTGCCATGGTGGAACCCCCGACGATCTCTCTCAAAGTCGCTATGTACGGCCATTTTTTTTCCAAAGAAGAAAGAACCAAAGGTCAGGAGCCCGCAAAGCGTTCCTTCCAAGAAAAAAAAAAATACAAAAGAGAGCCAAATTCAAGATCCGTTCAATTTGAGATGCCTGGACACACAGATTTTGAAAGACTGGAGATCAACAGAGGTAGGAAATACAGACAGAGGGAGTCAGTTCCAGAGATGACCTGTTGCATAAATGAAGGACTTGGAGTAACGATTACCTCTTGCATTAGAAATTTTGCAAAGTGATAGACGTTCACCCCGACCACATTTTGGGAAGAGTGGAGTCACCTCAAGTCGCCTCTCAGGGGGAAAGGGAGCGGCTGCCAGAGTCCCAGAAACCCATTTAGGCTATTACGGCCATAGATATTACCTGGGAGCAACACCACAATGGGGGGAGCGGTATATGGGAGTGATTTTTTTTATGCGAGGAAGAAGGAACCAAAGGCTAGGAGCCCGCATAACAGTTCCGTCCAAGAACAAAATAAAAACAATACAAAAGAGAGACAAATTCAAGATCCATTCATTTCGAGATTGTACCCACAGACCCTTTGAAATTCCTCTCCAAACAAAAATAAGATCTTTGGTTAATAGGTGGAATGAAATATATATATACTGGAGGCCTTGGTAATGAAGGAATTAATGAAGATTGCTTTTTAACCGTTTCAGTACTAATGACTCTAATTAATGCTTTCTTTTAGTTGATATAATCTCTCTATCAATCTATCTATCAGTCTATCTATATCAATGGATCTATCTCTATATCTATTTATCAATCTATCAATGCATCTATCTCTATATCTATTTATCAATCTATCAGTCTATCTATATGTATCTAGCTATGTATCTATCTATATCTATCTATTTATCTTCTATTTTTACTTTGTTTTTGATACCACCTGACTCCTATATTCAGCTTAGGACAGGCCTTTGGGTTGGCAGTGAAGTGATTATTGAAGGTGCCATCTAACAATGCCGGTTTGAAAAGAGTCACCTGAGCTACTACTACTACTACTACTACTACTGCTAATAATAATAATAATAATAATGATAATAATAATAATAATAAAAATAATAATAATCATAATAATAATAATAATAATAATAATAATAAAAATAACAATAATAATAATAATGATAATAATAATAATAATAATAATAATAATAATAGTAATAATGATCATTATTGATGATAATGATGATGATGGCTGATGATGATGGAGAAGAAGAGGAGCAGGAGGAAGAACAAGAAGAACAAGAACAAGACAAAGACAAAGACGATGACGATGGAGATGAGGATGGAGAGGAATGAATGAATAATAATAACGAAAATAATAATAATAATAATAACGACAACAACAACAACAATAACAGCAACAATAGTAATAATAATAATGATAACATTAATAATAATAATAATAATAATAATAATAATAATAATAATAATAGTAATCATAATCATAATAATAATAATAATAATTCCTAATGGTTGCAGGAATAAAGCTAAACACATCTCTGGGCCGAAGAGCTTAAGCTGAATTTAATTGTCAAGAAATTAAAATAAGGGTGTAAAAATAAGGAATTAAGTAGTTTTGAGAATGGAGAGGATCACAGGTCTAGAACTAATGAGAAAAATATATATTATAATGGCAAAATGTGTATTTAATTCTGGCTTGTGTCCTTGATTCGTCAATAGAAAATACGAGTAAGTAAACAAATAGATAGGTAGATATATAGATAGATAGATAAATACAGATAAAATAAATAGTCAAAGCTTATTCGGTTCAATAGATACTTGTAAAATTTATCCTTGGGAACATGAACGCACTTACTGTCAATTTTCTGTCGTAAGTTAGGTTTTGATATGCAGGAGGGACAAGGTGGCTGGTGAATCTTCCAACTTCTTAAATAAATCTTAAGTTGCTATACGGAAATTACAGCAGGTTATAACTACTTTTTGCAGGAAGGTCAAGGAAAGTGGGTCCATGAATCCTCCCTTGCCTACTCCTTCCTGTAAAATGATATCTAAGCTACGACACGAAAATTACTTCTAACTTCGTAAATAAATCTTAAGTTATAGCACGAAAATTACAGTAGGTTATGACTACTTTTTGCAGGAAGATCAAGGTAATGGGCCTATAAATCTTCCCTTGTCTACTCCTTCCTGTAAAATCATATGTAAGTTATGATAAGGAATTGTAACTTAAGAATCGATCTCTTTTTTTACTGTCCTAATCCTTCCACAACAATAGGGTCATTTTCTCTTTTTATTTTTCTATTTTTCCTGGCTATAGATATTGCGAGGTGTGGGAAGAGAAAATATATATGCAGTTTAGGAATGGGGTCTTTCTTCTTCTATATTTTGAGGTATACAAGTGTCTGTGTATGTGAGTGAGGTGGACGGGGGAGAGGAGGGGGCCAAGGATGAGATGGAGGGATGGAGTGGAGAGGTATATGAAAGACGGGGTGTGAGCTGGGAGCAGGGCAGTGAAATGGAGGGGGACAGGGCGACGTGGAGGCGATTTGTTTGTGGCCAGCCCTTACGGGATTAAGGCGTCTGGCAATAGATAGATAGATAGACAAGTCAATGGTCGAAGGGGACAGTGGTGTGTATCTCTTGTTATTATATATTGTGGATAGTAACATTCAACACATTGGTATATCTTTCTGTTTATCTATCAATTGTATGTCGATATGCCTGTCTGTTTATCTAACTGTCTGTCTATCTGTTTACTTCTCTCTCTCTCTCTCTCTCTCTCTCTCTCTCTCTCTCTCTCTCTCTCTCCATCAATTCATTTATCCATCTATCTTTTCATCCATCCATCCATCCATCCATCCACTTATTTATCCATCTTTTTACCTATCCATCAATATCTCTATCTGTCCCATATCTATCTATCTATCTGTCTCTCTCTCTATTTATCTTTTTATCTATCGGAAAACAGACACAATTTGGTTACAGTGTGAAGAAAAATTAATAGGTATTTTTTGGCGTATAAAATATATCTTGAATTTTAGATGAGGTTTTCTCGTCGGTTATGGAAGCTTCCTAACACCTCTTCCTAAGCGATTTATTTTCCTGATTACTTTCTACTACTTCCGTGTCATCCAAATCATACAAATACCACCATTCTCAGCATCAATTTCATACCAGTTGATATAAACCAGCTCTATCCAAAAATAAATCGCAACGGAAGAGGTGTTAGGGAGCTTAAATACCGGCGAGAATACGGACATTGTGTAAATTGTCACACTAATTTACATGCTAATTTACTTGCTCTTTTTCCTGCTAACAAAGAGAGCTTCATGAGTAATTAATTTCTTCCCTTTGATATCAGGTATGCGTTAGTAACTTTACAAAACATACATACATACATTCATCTGCATACATATACCCAGCCACGACCAGCACATTTGTCTGTCTGTCTGTCTGTCTATCTATCTACATGTTTATCTTCCACATACCTTTTTATACGTGAAATATTGCATCGTATGTGTGATTTTAGCAATACACAGTCATATTAATTTTATTCATGGTATCTCCTCGCTGCCTATTAAACGTTTTTTTATGCAAAGAAGAAGGAACCAAAGGCCAGAAGCAGGCAAGATTGTTCCTTACAAGAAAAAAAAAAAAAAAGAATAACAGTGAGCCACATTCAAGATTCGTTCATTTCGACGCGCGTTTAAATGAGTGGAGGTCATAGGCAGTAGGACACAAGACAGTGGATGACAGTTCCAGAGTTGACCTGTTGCATACATGAAGGACTGGGAGTAGGGAGTAAGGATAACTTTTCCATTAGAGAGCTGGACAGAGATGGGATGAGAGTTTTCTGCCAGACTGGAGCTACATCCCAGCCGTAGTTGTGTAGGTATTTAAGATGACAGTTCAGAGGAGCAGTGACCATTGAGGCAACGATTAAAATGAGATAAAGATGCAACAGACAGATTTTTCGAATGGGATAGCTAGACATAGGAAAACTGTAAGAAAACTAAAAAAAAAAAAAAAAAAAAACTAGAAGAAAATGAAGAGAACTAAAAAAAAATAAAAAAATAAAATTAAAAAACTAAGAAAACTCCAAGACAACTTAAAAAAACTAAGAAAACTACGAAAACAAAAAAACTAAGAAAACTATAAGAAAAGTAAAGAACTATAAGAACACCAAGAAAACTATAACAAAACTATAAGAAAACTAAGAAAACTGTAGGAACTCTGTAAAAAACTATAAGAAAACTAAAAAAACTATAAGAAAACTCAGATGACCAAAAAAAACTAAGAAAACCAAGAGAACTATAAGAAAACTAAGAAAACTATACGAACTTTATAAGAAACTATAAGAAAACTAAAAATATATATAAGAAAATTATAAGAAAACTAAGAAAACTATCAGAAAACTAAGAAAATTAAGAAAACTGTAAGATTACAATACGAAAACTAAGAATATTATAAGAAAACCATGAAAACTAAGAAAACCAAGAAAATTATAAGAAACCTAAAGAGCTATAAGAAAACCAAGAAAACGATAAGAACACTAACAAAATTATAAGAAAACCAAGAAAACTAAGAAAACTATAATACCAGCAATACGCAGTCAGTAGCTGCAACACCCACGCATTGCAATGAGTCTAAGGGCCATGTTGCAAGCGGCACTGTAGGCTTCGTAGCTCCTTTTCCTTAGCGATTTATCTTCACTGCAACTCATCATTCTCCTCCATGTTATTTATTTCGTGTTATTATCGACATAATTTGCAACAGTAACATACAAGAGGATATTTAGGTTTAATGTGCTGAATAAGTCGCTGAGGAAGAAGTGTTAGGATGTCTGCAAAAGCCACCTGTAATATGACCCTAAGACGAACCGCTGACCCTTTCCTATGACCCTGACTTTCGAACAATTATTCTCAAAATATAATAATAATAATAATAATAATAATAATAATAATAATAGTAATAATAATAGTAATACTAAAAACTCTTTGCCTGACCCTTAACTGATCCACTAAGTTAAAATTACCTCAAAAGCAATTATGTTGATCTTGCACCATGACTCAGACATGTTATTCTCAAAATACAATCACTTTATCCTCTCTGACCTTAAATCCTTCCACCAAGTTTGGCCCAGATCTAACCAATGTTATTTCAATTAAATAACTGAATCTTTGACTTTACCATGTGACCTTTATCTCTGACCTATTGTTCTCAAGCTGAATCATGTCATCCTCCCCTGACTCTCAACCCGTCCACCAAGTTTGGTCAAATTTGGATGAAAGCTGTTTGAGTTCACCTTACCCTTGACCTATAACATGTAACCATTTTGGGAAAATTCTAATTCCTGGCCAACTAGTATAATCCCATGCCATGATTTTTTTTTCATACTTTTCATGACAGACAGACAAACAGATAGAATGACACATACAGACAAACAGAACCACAGTACCCCCTTGTGTTACTAGCACAGGTGTTAAGAAAAAAAAAAAAGTAGTTTATTAATAAGCCACTGTAATCCTCAGGCTCTCAAATGAAGTCACTGTCAAATACCCAGTAGCTTTTAAAAATACTAACCAAGTTTAAGTATGATAAAGAAGATCAGGGAGAACTATTAATTTTTCTTCTTTCTCTATGTTATGCATGAGAATAAATTTTTTTTTAAGTGTTTTCTGACATAATCCAGCAAACAACACACAGTACAGCACGCTCCCGCACACTCGCATATAAGAACATCTATCTATCTGTCTCTCTATCTATCTATTGCCAGACGTCTTAATCCCGTAAGAGGTGGCCACAAACAAATCGCCTCCATGTAGCCCTGTCCCCCTCCATTTCACTGCCCTACTCCCAGCTCACATCCACTTTCTCATATAGCTCCCCACTCCATCCCTCCATCTCATCTTTGGCCTCCCCATCCCTCTCCCCCTTCCCTCCACCTCACTCACATACACTCTCCTCGTCAGTCTCTCGCTCTCCATCCTCTCCACATGGCCAGACATGATGTGAAATATGCTTAAAGTGAAAGAACTTAAACAGCATATCATCGTACACACTACACTACAGAACACACTCAGCTCCGACACTTGTACATCATGCATGCACTATGTTATTAAAAAAATACATACTGCATAATTATATTCACAGTCTCGTCCTACCTCTCCCTTTCCTTCCTGTCACTGTATATTACTCTCCATTTCAGGTGGTTCTACATTGAGTGACGAGTCGTATGGAAGGCTAATGGTTTCTTGTAAGCAAGGGAACCTTTTATATCATTGGGTGGTAACTATATCATCAGCTCACGAGGTTCTGTGGAGCCTACAATGTGCCCCTGTTAACTGGGTGGAGAGATGCAAATGCGAAATCCACACAGGCAATAAACTTCCTCTCTTTTCCCCGCGTCTTCCCACAGCGAGGAGCTCTTAAACACAAGGGGACATCGTTTCACTGCAAGAGACGGCCTTACATGGACGGTTGCTTGCCTGTGGTGGATTGCACGGCCAGGCAGAGTGGAGGTGGAGAAAAAGAAAAAAACGGACCTCGGAGACTATAGTCGCGGAGGGCGACTCTGAGGTTGTTATTATCGTGCCCTGGCAACCTACCCCTTAACAGTACGTCCGATTTCAAGTATAATATGAGAGGCATGTGATTCGTGTATAATATGTTTGTGTATAATAATATTCGTGTATAATATATTCGTGTATAATAATATGATTCGTGTATAATACGAAATCGGACGCACTTTTGAATGGTAGGTTGCCAGGGTACAATAATGACAACCTCAGAGTCGTGCGCCACGACTATAGTAAACAGAGAGAAAAATACGGTATGCACATTTCTTCGTATACTCAAGTAGATCGATGCTTAATATTTCCCTTACATGTCTGCAGGCCTCTATCTGATAAAGTGAGATTTAAGTGTGCTGTATATTTACCAACTTGTTAAGTGAGACAAGTTTGGTTTTAACAGTTTTAGAAGTGTAAAGAAACTGTTGACTGGGACTATAGGAAGGATATATAAAACACGCGCACACTAACGCACGCACACACACACACACACACACACACACACACACACACACACACACACACACACACACACACAGATTCTCAGATGAATATGTATACATACACAGTTTCATGCATATATTTACACACACACACACACACACACACACACACACACACGCAAAGGCAGCACAGGGGTGAAATACTACTGCTAAGACCTGAGTTTATGAGAGAGAGAGAGAGAGAGAGAGAGAGAGAGCAGTAAAGGATAGATGGGAAAAAGAGAAAATGGGTAAAGAATGGGAGTAGACAGTAAGAGGAGAAGCAGGAAGAGAGAGGGAGAGAGGAGGGCGAAGGAAAAATGGAGGAAGAAGCGAAGGAAAGAGGGAAGTAAAGAGACAAGAGGAACTAAGCTGAAAGAAGGGTGATGAGGAAGAAGGGAAGGTGAGGAGAGTAGTTTGAGAAGGAGGAGAAGAAAGCAAGAGAGAGAGAGAGAGAGAGAGAGAGAGAGAGAGAGAGAGAGAGGAGGAAAAGAAATATAAGTGAAATGATGGATTGTGTGCAGGTGAAGGGAAGTGTAAAGGATGAGGACCAAGGGACGCTGTGAAAACAGGAGGGGAGGGGAGAGAGAGAGAGAGAGAGAGAGAGAGAGAGAGACAGACAGACAGACAGACAGACAGACAGAGATGTAGAGACAGAACAGAGAAAAAGTAAGTTAAAGACATAACAATATTCAGAAAAGGAATCGCAGCATTAAGAAGAATCTCGAGGGGGGTCTTCAGTATTTCAGCCTCTTTGTCACCTAAAATCAAAATCGAGACCTGGATTGCAAATAGATGGTTGTATGTTGTATTATGGGGAAGCATAAAGTGAATTCCTTGTTAGTTATGCTTCTTTATTGTAATGATTGTCTTCTGCCCATTAAATTTTACGAGGTCATGCTACGTTACAATTCAATTTTCTTTCGTCTCATTATTCCTTCGCTTTATTCCTCTCCGACATGAAGGTGAACCCATTTTGGTGCTCTCCTAGACCGCCTCTCTCTCTCTCTCTCTCTCTCTCTCTCTCTCTCTCTCTCTCTCTCTCTCTCTCTCTCTCTCTCTCTCTCTCTCTCGTTCCTCCTTTCCCCTCTCTGCTGTATTAACAATAATTGCATGTTTCTCTTTGCCCTTCTCTTTCTCCTTCTCTCCCTACCTCCTTTGATTCCTTCTCTCTTCTTCCTTCCTTCCTTCCTTCTTTCTCTCCATACCGCCTTTGATTCCTCCTCTTCCCTTCTTTATTTTCCTCCTTCAGTTGCTCTGTTCTTTCTCCCTCCTTTTCCTCCTCCTTTTTCCTCCATATATTTCTATTCATTTCTTCTCTCCTTCCTTTCCTTCCAATCTTCCTGCACTATACTCTTTCTCCTTCTGTTTCCTTTTTATGCGTCTCTCTCTCTCTCTCTCTCTCTCTCTCTCTCTCTCTCTCTCTCTCTCTCTCCAAAATTTTCATCTCCCTATCTAATTGTATCGAAATAAGGTCCATCACCTTACACCATATTCATTTCTGTTTCATCTCCATTCTTTGTCCTTCATTTCACACAATTCCTTGCTCTCTAACTTTCCTAAATCTCTATCCATATCCATTCCTCCACTTGTCTCTCCAATACCTCCATTTTCCTCCCTCCTCCTTTCTCCTAACACCCATCTTGCATCGCATACTTTCCTCTCTGACCAGTTTCCTCATTTTGTTCTCCTCCCTTCCTCTCTCTCCATTCACTTCCCTCTTCCATCCTGCATGTCAACATCCTTTTATCCCTGTTACATATTCATCACCCAATATCTGTACTGATGGAAGGCAAGGGTGAGAGGCAAGGGTGTGTGATGTCCCCAAGCTTGCTGAGAAAAGATATCATTTACACAGGTTAATCTCTATACTCTGAACCCTTGATACGGTACTCATTTGGCCGTATATTGTGTGTTGCTGGGGCGGCTTATGTTGTTGGTGTGAGAGACGCAGAAATTTCGACTGACTCATAGAATTATTAATGCATGAAATGGATAAAATACAAAAAGAAAGAAAATTAACGACAGGAAAGCATGAAGTGTGTTTCCTTAATTAGAAGATGGTGTAAGATAGTTACAGGTAACGCTGACTGGGCTGCCCCCGCAACACACGAGCATTCGGTAGCTAAGAGGCAAAGAACGCATTATATGGACCATTCTGTATTAAAGAGAGAGAGAGAGAGAGAGAGAGAAGACTGAACATGGAGTTGAATGTTGGTCGTTGGAATGTTTCAGTCTTGCTATATGCAGCTGATGTGATGCTGATGATGAACGTGTGCAGTGTAGAGTGGACGATGTTTTCATGTTACAGTACTGTATGTATTTTCTGTCTAGTTTTTGCTATTTAGAGATGTTACTTAGAGTTAGAAAGACAGTTTAAATAGGAAGGGTTAGAGGCAGCCTACTTTATTCCATTCACTGTGAGAGTTTTCCTTGGAAAAAAAAAAAAAAAAAAAAAACAGTTCAAGGGTAAGCAAAATAACGTAGAAAATATAAATTGTTGAGTATTAATTAGGAGTTTTGAGAAGGACTAACGCCACCAGTGTCTGAGTTAATGTGGTTTTAAAGAGAGGCAACTGACAGTGTTGTGTTGGTGAATGGAGAAAGACTTGAAATGGTGGTAGGTTAAAAGCAGAGCACCTTCGTATAGACAGAAGTGTGAGATAAATGTCAAAAAGAAGTGCAGGGTACAGTGAATTACAAAAAAAAGGACCTGTGTTATGTTATCATTTCTGATGTAGTCCCAGGCTAGGCTCATTTTCACGTGGGCCCAAAATAGCGTCGGGAAAGGAAACTCCCTGGCACCTCTTCCCGAACGATTTACTTTCGGATATGGCTGATCAATGTCCTTTTTGAACATTATTTAGACAGAGTATGGCAATGTTAGAAAAGTTTATATGACACAAAATAGGACAAGAAGGTGAAATAACCAAAATAAATCTCTTAGGAAAAGGTGTTAGGAAGCTCCCTTAACCGACGAGAATACGGTGGCTTCCATGGACTCCTTCCGGGGGATAGAGAGGAAGTTGACAGACGTTTGTATAACCGGGCAGTGACGCCACCCAGTTATATCGGTGCCACCACGTGAAGGCCTCCCTGCCCAGTACCGCCAATGCTAAGAAATTTCTTGTATCTGTATTTGTTCCAGCACTGATAGTCGAGTGTGAAAATTTAGTGTGGCTGGTGTGTTGTAAAGTCTTGAAATTTAAGACTTAGTGTAGAGCAGTGGAAATCTCTTGAAAAATTATTGTTGGGTGAGTTGCGTGTGTTTGATCCGATAAAGTGGCTAAATTCATAAAATATGTGGATTAAGGACGCAGTCAAAGGGGAAAAGAGAAAGTGTTACGATGATATAACACACACACACACACACACACACACACACACACACACACACACACACAGGATGATAATGATAATAATGATTGGCGCGGTATGCGGAAATATGTTTTTATCTGAGGGCGAGAGAAGGCGTGAAAAACCAAGAGGAGAAGGTGACTGTGGTAAGAGAATGCATTAGAAGGAGGTACGGAGGCTGAGGAAGAAAGAATAACATTAAATAACAGAGGGAGGAATGAGGAATGTATGGAAATGCACGTGGTAGAGGCTGCATTAAGTTTTTTTTTTTTATCTTTGCAAATTCTACGAAGCAGTCTCTAACCCACAAGCGTTGCGAAGCCTACTTAAAGTAATGAAGGATTCAGCGTGGAAGCCGTCCAGTGTGCCTATCAGATGAAGAGAAGGATTTTTTAGACATGCCTTTGGTAGTTTCCCCGAATTTTCTTGTTTCCTCTTTTTCGCGTCTGGATCTATCAAATTACTGGGAAATATAGTGATGGTGATGATGATGATAATGATGATTTATGTCTGAGGATTCATGGTGATGATTGATGACTGATGATGACAAATGACTGATGGATGGCTGATGACTGATAAATGATTGATTATTGATGGAGAATTGCTGACTGATTGATGATTGACAATGCCTGATGAATGATGAAAGATGGAACTCAATGACGACTGATGAATGATAAATTATTGATGATGATGATAATGACCGTCATCATCATCATCTCCATCATCATGACTGAAGAATGAGGACTGCTGACTGATAACTGATAATTCTTGATTGATGATGATAATGATGATGATGATTATGAAGATGAGGAAGTGGGGAAGTAGGAGGGAGACTAAAGGTAATATTATCTTCCTTAATTTCTAAACTCATATGCAAAGGAAAAAAAAAAGCTGAAAAATACGAGGAATAATATAAGACAAAAAAAGAAGATAAAAAGTTCGACATAGAAAATTTTAGGAGAGGAAAAGAATCGGAAATAAAGGAGAGGATGGAGGAAGGAGACGAATGACACGAAAAATGGGGCGGAGAGAGAGAGAGAGAGAGAGAAATTCAAGTAAGAAATACTAGCTAAGGGAAATGTCAAAGCAGTGACAGATGCATGGAGAAAACGGATGAGTAAACACACACACACACACACACACACACACACACACACACACAAACGGAGGAAATAAGAAAAAACACACACACTCATTATGGTCTAAAACCCATATGAAACTTGTGAGCAAAAAAGAAAATAACAGAAAATACAAAAATCTAATAAAAACAAGAATGATACAGAATTGCCTAAGAAGTACTGAGGTCACTGGGATGGCTTTTAATATCTTCCCAGCAAAGAGTCTGCCAGGCTGAGAAAAGAGGTCCTTCGTCTGCAAGAATAAAGTCCTCAGTCTACCTATCTCTCTATTGCCAGACGCCTTAGTTCCGTAAGGGGTGGCCACAAGCAAATCGCCTCCATGTCGCCCTGTCCCCTGCCATTTCACTGTCTTGCTCCCTCTCTCATATATCTCTCAGTTCCATCCCTCCATCTCATCGTTGGCTTCCCCCTCCATCTCACTCTCATACACTCTCCTCGTCAGTCTCTCGCTCTCCATCCTCTCCGCATGTCCTTAGTCTTTCTTAATATTGTCTTCACCTTGACTAAATCGCCTTGGGGTAGAAAACACGAAGAGTAGAAAGTAGACAGGTGAGAAAAGAAGGCTGGCGTCAATTTTCTTTCTCCTTTAAGGGGGTCAGTATGCAAATCTACTCAGACATATGATGGCCTTTTTACGACGCTAGATTAACTTTGAGATTGGCGGAAATTTGGGATGAGAGAGAGAGAGAGAGAGAGAGAGAGAGAGAGAGAGAGAGAGAGAGAGAGAGAGAGAGAGAGAGAAAGAGGGACAGACAGGCAGACAGACACAGACAGGCAGACGCAGACACAGACATAGACACAGAGAGCTGAGAGAGAGAGACAGAGACAGAGACAGAGACAGAGACAGAGACAGACAGACACACACACGCGCACACACACACACACACACACACACACACACACACACACACACACACACACACACACAGCCGAGAGACAGAGACAGACGGACAGACAGACTGACAAACAGACGGGCAGACAGATGCAGAGAGACAGACAGACAGACAGACAGACAAACAGAGAGAGAGAGAGAGAGAGAGAGAGATTCCACCTACTTAAATAAATCAGGGAAATCAATGAGAATGATGGAAACAGAAAATAGATTAAAAAACAAATAAAAACACGTGCTACAGAAATGGAAATAGAATTGGAGTAGACGACTCGAGAATAACATCAACAGATTGGTATGGAAATCAACCTCACCTGACCTCCTACTCTGATTCTCTCTCCCCTCTTCCTCCTCACCTTTCCTCCTTCCTTTCCTCTCCACTCCCTTCCTCCTCCTTTTACTTCTTTTCTTCCTCCTTCTCCTCTTATTCTCCTTCTTTCCTTCCCCTCATCATTTTTGCCTTTTCCCTCCAAACATTCAGCCTCTGCTCTCCTTTTTCCTTCCCTTTCCTTTCCTTCCCTTGCCTTCCCTTCCCTTCTCTTCTCTTCCTTCTCCTTTTACTCTCCTTCCTTCCTTCCTTTCCTCATCATATTGCTTCCTCCCTCCATATCGTCAGTTTCTACGCTCTCTCCTCTCCTCCTTTCCCTTCCCTTCGCTTCCTTCCCTTCTCCCTATCTACTTTTTTTTTTTTGCCATGCTCACAGGGACGACCAAATCCAATGTGTGTCCCTTACTGTGTCACTCGCTCACTCACTCAACTCCTTTAATGCATGGAATCTTGTAAGTCGCAACCATAGAGTTTTATAAGCATCATACTTTTAGAGAATATGATGAAGGGCGGGAGAATTGACGGTGTGTCCCCCGCTGCATCTGGGGTGTTTTTAGGTGCGTGTGGTGTGTTTCCGTGGGGTGAATAAAAAGAATTAGGGCTGTCAGCGTGGTGAATTTGGATGGGGTGAGTGCGGCGTTCAAAGGTGTCCGTTGTCTCGTCTCTTATTCCCTGCCTCCACCTACTTTCTCCTTACTTTTTTCTTCACCCATCTCACATTCTTTCTCTCTTTTGTCATCTTCCCTCTCTTCTTTCTCCTTCCTCGCCCAACCTATTTCCTTTCCTCTATCCATCCTTTCCTCCAACTTCCTCCCTTCTGTCCTTCTCCCCACCCATCCTATCCTTGTCTTTTCCTCACCATCCCTCCCTCTGTCTCCCCACTCACATTCTCTCCCCAGGTTTCTTCTCCAGCTCCTAATCTTTCCTCACTCCCCCTCTCCCTCTCCCTCTTACCCTTTTCTCTTTTCTCCCCCATCTCCCTTCCCGCTTCTCCTCTCCTCCCTCCATCCTTTTCCTTCTCCATTTTCTCCCCCTTTCCCTCCCTATCTCTTCTACTTACCCTCTTTCCTCCTAGCTCCTCCTGTCCCTCCTTCCACCCTTTGTCTGTCACCCTAGATTCACTCCAAATTCAATCGAGGTGAAAAAATATGTATGTAGATGTAGAGGTCTGTGTGTGTGTGTGTGTGTGTGTGTGTGTGTGTGTGTGTGTGTGTGAGAGAGAGAGAGAGAGAGAGAGAGAGAGGGAGGGAGGGAGAGAGAGAGAGAAGGAGAGGAAGATGTGTGTACGTATGTATGTATGTGCATGTTTCTGTGCTTTTGATATGTAGACTGATGTGCCTGTGTGTATGTGCATATGTGTATGTACGCGTGAGTACTAGTTTCTGTATACATTTTTGCTTGTATATTTATGTGAGTATGAATGACAATGTATTTTCACTCTCAAACAACGTATTATATCATCGCTTTACAAAATATAGTTCGCAGAGACTAAGTGTGCTGAACAGACCCCATGATGTCATTAACATTCCTCAGCAGCTGACTTTATACAGAGACTGATAGACCTATTCCTGAGTACAGATCTATGCATGGGAGGGATTTACCACACATAGCACCGCAGTAGAGAATGTGGAGTGAAGGGAGTTATTATTTATCAGCTGTCCTGTTCTCTCTCTCTCTCTCTCTCTCTCTCTCTGCCATCGTTATTCGTCTCGTCACTGCTCTTCTCAACTCTCCTCGCAACGCACATCGCCTCTCTAGCTTCACTTTCTCACTGTTTCCTCTTTAAGTCTCGTGTGTAGAGCAAGAGTTAACCAGTACTCCCTTTCATGTACAGTGCGCAGACAACTCCGTAATTGCCTTCCTCTGTCCTTCCCACTGCCTATGCAATCCAATCCCTTAAACGCAATACATCCAAGCATCTCAAAATGGTATGTGAGAGTGGGGTGTGAGAGCTGGGAGCAAGGCAGTGAAGTGGTATTGAACAGGGCAACGTGGAGGCGATTTGTATATGGTCACCCCTTACCGGATTGAGGCGTCTGTCAATAGATAGATAGACAGATAGATCTCGAAATGGATGGATCTTGAGTTGTGCTTTCTTATGTTTAGTGTCTATGAAGGAGGCTTGTTTGGAGGCTTGCATTTTGTATTTCATTCTTTCTTTGCATTTTAAAAAGATCACTCCACACTCACTCACTCGCTTACTTACCCTCAGCTACTCACACACTCTAACTCACTCACATTTAAATTCACTAACTCACTCACTCATTAAATCAAGAAGAAGCCAGACACTCACTCACGCACTCAGTCATGAAATCACTTTGTCGTAAGAACGCGCGCGCGCGCACACACACACACGCACGCACGCACGCACGCACGCACGCACGCACGCACGCACGCACGCACACACACACACACACACACACACACACACACACACACACACACACACACACACACACACACACACACACACACACACACACACACACACGCACGCACACACACACACACACACACACACGCACGCACACACACACACACACACACACACACACACACACATGCACTCACTCTGTCATTCTTTCTATCAGCGTGACCTACATTTATATCAAAGACGGACACAGAATGAAAGAGGAACATCTTCTTACATATCCAGTTAGTGTGGCTTCTGTTGCCTTATGAGAGAGAGAGAGAGAGAGAGAGAGAGAGAGAGAGAGATCCTTATGCTATATTCCACACCTAAACCCACTGCGTACCCATGCTAGGAAAAAAAAAAAGTGAACTGAGGTAGGAGGAAGGAAGAGGATGAGAAAAGAGGAAGAGGGGAAGGAGGCAGACAGAGGAAGACAAACACAAAGACCTAAAGGGAAATTAAGAAAAAGTACGCCATGGCCGAGGACAGACAGACAGACATAGAACGGCAGAAAGGGATCTGAGAGAGAGAGAGAGAGAGAGAGAGAGAGAGAGAGAGAGAGAGAGAGAGAAAATGACAAATAAAAGAAAAAAATGTTGACAGACCCTGACATCGTACCCAAGGCAGCTAGAAATATACAAACGCCTAATCAGATTTTTTGACCCTCTTAAGGCAACTCCCATCTAATTTGGTTCTTTTTATTAGTGACCTTGGTTCGCCTCGTACCCTGGTGACCTGGTTTGGGAAAGTAACCTCTTGACTACTCCGCCATCTTAGCCTTTCTGAATTTGGTGGTGCTTTGTTTAACTCAGGCTATATTATTAGACCTGGAATGACCTTTCGCAACAAGGGGTCAAAGTTGGCTATATTAATCTATCTATCTATCTATCTATAGCCCGACGCCCTAATCCCGCAAAGGGTGGCCGCAGACAAAACGCCTCCAAGTCACTCTGTCACCCACCATTTGACTCCCCTCCTCCCAACTCACCCCCCCCTCCCTCATATACCTCTCAACTCCATCCCTCCACCTCATCCTCGGTCTACCCCTCCCTCTCCCTCCCTCCACCTCACCTACATACACCCTCTTAGTCAGTCTTTCATTCTCCATCCTCTCCACATGTCCAAACCACCTCAGTGTATTTCTCCTAATCTTTTCAACCACATCCACATCTACCCCACAACGTTCCTTCACTTCTTCACCAAAATTCTCTCCTTGGTACATTACTCCCAGTCCTTCATTTATGCAACAGGTCAGCTCTGGAACTGTCTCTCTCTGTCTGTATTTCCTACTTGCTATGATCTCCAGTCTTTCAAACGCAGTGTGTCCAGGCATCTCGAAATGAACGGATCTTGAATTTGGCTCTCTTTTGTATTGTTTTTGTTTTTTTCTTGGAAGGAACAGTTTGCGGGCCCCTGGCCTTTAGTTCCTTCTTTCTTGCATAAAAAAAAAAAAAAAAAAAGAATTCGTCAGGAACTGAAAGAAAAATGAACATGAGACTCAGTGAGTTTATTATCTTAGAAGGAAAGTATTTATAGTAATTCCCGTCCTGTTTTAAAGGCTCTTATTTGGACGTAAAAAGAACGATGTGAAATTATCAGCAACTTTCTACTTCCTCCCTGGGTCACAAGATTTATTTAAAAAAAAAAATGTTGGTATATTATTTTTCCCACTCTGTAGTCAGGTGGGTTAAAATCTTTACCCAACGGCAACTTGTTTTTCCTCTCTCTCTCTCTCTCTCTCTCTCTCTCTCTCTCTCTCTCTCTCTCTCTCTCTCTCACTATAGTCACGTCAAGAAATAGGTGGGGGCGTTAACCATCCATTTACTCTATGCAGAGCTACTTTCAGGTGGCTGTAAACTGAGTGACAAATTATTTCCTCTAACTCTTCATATTTGGTCAGGATAACTCTAGCAATCTATACCAGCTAATGCCAAAAGATTTTATTCCCCTCAGAGTGAGTCATAGAAGCCTGAGTGTAAATTTTATCAAAGTAATTTTCTCATTTGAAATACCTCTATAATTCTGTTTCCCCCTATGCCAGGCAATTATATATATATATATATATATATATATATATATATATATATATATATATATATATATATATATATATATATATATATATTTTTTAAGTAACAGAACAGAGGAAGGAAACACAAATTAATTAAAAAAAAAAAAATCCATGCACCAGATTGCTGGTGTCCTCTGTTCATAAAATATCTGTAACAGTTAGATTTGAACAGCAGTAGGTTGAAGTTTGGAGGGAAACAACTCTGGGGAAGCGAGTTCCAGAGAGATGCAGTTCGGGGAATGAAAGAATTCTGATAGGCAGAAGTTCTGCAGTATGGCTGAGTGACATTCCAGTCATGGGCGCTGCCAGCTGCCCGTGCAGCACGAGCGAAGGCATGGAGAGGCGGCACCATGGACGCAACTTCGTCTGAGCATTTGCTATAGAAATATCTGTAAAATAATACAAGGGAGGCAACATTCCTTCTTACTTCTAAGGGAGGTAGTTTATTAGTAATAGCAGGGTTATTAATAATTCTAACAGCTTTGTTCTGAATTTTGTCTAGTTGTTTTAATGCAACCTCTCCACATCCATTCCACAAGGGTGAGCAGTATTCAAGCTGAGAGCGCACATGACTCTTATCAATTTTAACTAACTGCTCGTCAGTGAAGAAGTTACGGACTCTGTACAATAATCCAAGTTTCTTTGAGGCGGTTTTAGCAAGTGATCTAACATGAGAGGTCCAGCTAATGGCATTGTTAAGCGAGATGCCGAGAATTTCAATACTTTTGGAAATGGGAATATTTGTAGCACTGAAGGTAATATACGATTCTTGCAATACCTGTCTATTAGTAAACTGTATATATTTGGTTTTACTAGCATTAAATGAGACAAGGTTATTTTGTCCCCATTCACTGATCGTGGATAAGTCTTGATTTAAAGATATGGCTGTACTGAGTTGAGAGTTAGAGATATCAGACTTTGTAAATGGATGTCCGAGTGTGAATGAACTATGAAGTGTTGAGTGATCTGCATATGAATGGATGGGATTGTGGGTGGCGGATAAGAGATCATTAATATGAACGAGGAACAGGGTTGGTGCCAGAACTGATCCCTGCGGCACGCCAGCATTAACTGAGTGGAAAATGGAATATACATCACCTACTTTTACTCTTATTTTTCTATTGCTGAGATATGAGGAAATCAAAGGAACAAAAGAGTTTAGTCCATAGCAAGGGAGTTTGGACAACAGGGAACTGTGACACACTCTGTCGAAAGCTTTAGAAATATCCAGGGCTACTGCATGAGTTTCACCATGTAGGTCAACTGATTGATGGATGGTATGAGTTAGGAGATTGAGTATGTCAATGGTGGATCTTTCTTGGTGAAAACCATATTGTCTATCACTAATTAAGTTGTTGGATTCAAGATGTTTAACTACTTGCTTATTAATTACAGTTTCAAAAACCTTACCAAGAGAAGATGTGACAGCTATTGGTCTGTAATCAGAGGAGTCAGAGGAACTTCCTTTCTTTGGAACTGGTGGATATTGGCTTCTTTCCATGAATTAGGGAATGAAGAAATACGTATGCATTGTCTGAATAATTTTGCAAGAACAGAAGCAAGTTCTGGGGAACACTTTTTCAAAACAATTGGCGGAATTCCATCTGGGCCTGGAGCTTTGTTGGTAGGTAAATTGTCTAGGATGGATTTCACGTAGCTTGTCTGTATCTTAAGTGGAACAATGTCGGGAGAGGCAAGTTCTGGTGCTGGGACATTCTGGCTGGCTTCCTCTAAGGTAGAATTTCTGGCAAAGATATCTGCTTTCACCCACGGGTCATTTGTAATGTTGCCATCTGGAGCTTTTAGTGGGGGAATGGATGATGACTTGTTAAAGTTATTATTGAAAGAATTGAAAGTTGACCAGAATATTCTATTGTCATTAGGGTTGTTAAGTAGTTTTGATGCTTGGTTTTGAAGAAAGTTTGATTTAGCAAGATTTATTACAGCTTTTGCATGGTTTCTAGCAATTTTAAATTGAGAGAGTGATTCAGATGTTTTTGATTTCAAGTAATAGTTATATGCTGATGACTGGTTTAAGTAATTTTTTGCTATAATTTCTTAACTACATGGGGAAGGTGGATCATTTGGCATTGCTATAGGGTTGTTGACTGCGTTCTATAATGTAGTATGCAGGCTAACCTTACCTAATACCACAGGTGTTCCCTAAATGACCTTCGGTAATTAAAGGTGTGCAGTCCATTTTGCGATTTAAAGTTGAAGCATGCGACCTAGCATTCTCGCGCGGTTTGGATGCCTGCAAACACCTCTTCCTTACCGATTTATTCCTGAGTCTGCTCACTTACTATATGCTTGTGTGGTATTCATGCAGTCTAAGTCGTCATCAGAAACATACAGGAAGAATAAAAGTGAATATTAGTGGGGAGTCTGGAGAATAAATCGCTATGGAAGAGGTGTTAGGGACCCTCCTAACCCGACGAGAATACGAGTCCATAAATCATAGGAATACTATAATCTGTTTACCTTACCTTGGCCTAAAATTGTTATCCCTCCATCTTAAATGCTGAGGTATAGCAATAGATTAACACTAGAATATGAATGCTAGTCACGAAGAAGTGCTACAGAAAGAATGAAGAGGCACGGTATTGACTCTTTCTGCCACTGTGCTACGTGAAATAAATTGGAAAAGGACGAAAATTTTGAGCCATTTAAGGAGAATGAACTCTACCAACATTTACCCTCTTTTGGTTGAAATAATTCCAGTATTTAATATCAGTTAACACTATTCACCAGAGGGAGAGAGAGAGAGAGAGAGAGAGAGAGAGAGAGAGAGAGTAAATACAAATCTTGCAGGTAAAGATGTTAACCCGCTTGACTACAGAGTGAAATACATATATACTCGCTGTTTTTTTGCATAATTCTTGTGACCCCCGGGAGAGAGTGGAGAGCTGCCAGTGATTTCGCATAATTATACTTACACCCAATTATGAGGTTTTAGATTATGACGATAACTACCTGATAAAATTTGCCTCTACGATAATTAACCCAATGAATCATAAAGATCATTTTATCTTCAATCTTGCTTTCTCCTGGAGATTTTATTCAACTTATAGATTTTTAAAAGGTGAATTTAAATATATAGCCATCTTTGATCCATTATTGTGAGAGATCTTTATTTAATTGAAAAAAATATAAAGCCATAAAATTCAGAGGGTTAATATGGACTTAATGTATCGCCTTGGAGAGAGGGACGCCTTCACGCGGTGGCACTGAGCCCGGTTAGGTCAAAGCTCCCCCCCTTATTCCTTTCCTATCCCCCGAAAAGAGAATAGCGGACTGTATAGGAGAAATGGTAACTTCAGCTTGCAGTCCACCGGGTCCACGTTGAGGTGAAGCTGGGACAAGAATAACACCAGCAACAAAGATAAAACAATAAAAACAACAACAGGAGATAAAAACAACAGACAAAACAATAAAAACAACGCATAACATCTAAAGCTACTGATATAAAAAATTCCATAGGACAACAACAACACCAACAATAATAACACGAGCATCAGCAACAGAGAATAATAACAATGACAACAACAAACAATAACAACAAAAACAATAACAAGAAAAGCAATAACAAAATACAGTAGCAGACAATAACAATAACATCAAAGACAAAAGCAACAAAAACACCACGAACAAACATAAAACAACAGCAAAGACAATAACAACACCAAAGACAATTAACACAATGATTTATCCCATCCATTTTTTGATTACGTATATCTCTTTTATTTTCCGTACCTCATGATAAAGACACTGATCGCTAGAAAACTATTAAGTATATAGATTAAGTAATTCAGTTTTAATCCCCCCAGCTCGAAAAATCTCTCCATAGCTTAATAAATCCATAAATCCTCCTTAGGCAGCACGAATTAAGGAAAGAATAAATCGCAGAATTAAATGGGTTGAGGCTACATAGAGAGTGAAGTAATATTCATTCAATAATTGTGTGCATTTGGTGGAATACTACTCCTCCTTGATCTGTCAGTATTTCGCCTGGCAGTGGCTGGCAAGGAGGATTAAATTTGGAGAGAGAGAGAGAGAGACAGACAGACAGACAGAGAAAGAGAGAGAGAATTCTATCTATGCACTTACATGCTTATTTATCTACCAGTAATTATGCATCTTATTAATACCTATGTGAGAAAAGTACACACACACACACACACACACACACACACACACACACATGCAGGTTAAGCAGACGGAAGGGTAATCTTAAGAAAACACACACACACACACACACACACACACACACACACACACACACACACACACACACACACACACACACACAGCCTCAGTGGTAACGCTCTCGCTTAGGATCTGCTAAGACGGGGGTTCGCGCCTTGCTCAGGATGAGAAAAGTTTCACTGACGAAGCGGGTGGTTACTGTCCTCCTTGAGCAAGAGGATGGACGTGAGTGTGTGTGTGTGAAGGTCAAGGCTTTGCCCTTAGATCGGACTGTAATGAGATCTC
>NC_137019.1:36022227-36054727 GCF_032717465.1 Coenobita brevimanus
TCCTTTGTCCTTATTCCCACTGGTTAAGGAAGCTCCCTAACACTTTTTCCTCACCGATTTATTTTGTTCGTTACTCACTTATTCCGTGTTGTATAAATCCTAAGCTTTTTATATTGCTTATTACACCTTGCTCTCGTTTTCTGTTTTATCAATCTTTCTAACATCGCCATAGTCTGCATAAATAACGTACAATAGGATATTACCCAGCCGTATCCAAAAATAAATCGCCAAGGAAGAGGTGCTAGGGAGCCTCCTTAACCTACGAGAATACGGGCTCTTGACTGCCATAATTTCTCTCCCTTGTACAAAATCACCCAGGTCTGTTGAAGAGGATCCTTGGCACATCTTCCTTAGCGATTTATTTTTGGATGTGACAGGTTAACATCCTTTTGTACGCTATTTATGCAGAATATAGCGATGTTGAAAGGAATTACTTACAGGTAACATAGAATAGGAGAGTAAGGTGTAATTATGAAAATAAATCGCATGGGAAAAGGTGTTAGGGAGCTTTCTTACTTAAGGAGACTAGGTGCCAGATTTAAGTGTGGCAATCGCAGGGACAGGGTTAATCTCTGACACTTTTTTCTTCTCCTGATATTCGCTTCCTCACCAGTTAATCTTTCCCCTGTCCCCTTCCTTCTTTCTAACTTAGTAGCAATGTCCACAATCTTTCGAGTGTCTTTTTTATCAGTGAACCTTGAAAACGGGTACGATTTCATATAAGCAGCTGGGACGAAGAATAGCACAGAACAGGTGGTAGTGGTCAAGTGGATAGATAAATCAGTCTGTTGTCCGAGAATATGTGAGTTCGATCCTAATTCCGAATGTGATTTCCCAAGCGAATCCCAACAAAGGTCGTGACTGAGAACTGCATCAGGTTAGTCCTCTTTTGGCGTGTTGTAGGTGGGTTACTGAACAGCTGGAATGAACTTGCTAGTCAGTGTCCAGAGAATAAAGCAGTGAAATGGAGAAAACAAAAATCCACCAAAATTCACAGGACCGTTTTTATGAATATCCCCCCCCCCTTAAAGTGAATAAACTTAACTAGCGTAATAAAAGTAAACTGCGAAGAAGGACCCATCAGACAGTGCAACACCCGCGCCCACGAACTGGTCTACGGGCCGAATATTCAACTCTACTCTTCTTCCTCGACCTTCTACAGTACATATTACCCTCAAAATCTATCTATCTATCTATCTATTGCCAGACGTCTCAATCCCGTTTGGGGTGGCCACAAACAAATCGCCTCCAAGTCGCTCTGTCCCCCGCCATTTCACTGCCCTGCTCCCAACTCACACCCCCCTTCCTCATATACCTCTCCACCCCATCCCTCCATCTCAAAATCTAATTACTTTTTTTTTTTTTTTTTTTTTTAACCTTCAACCTTTGCATCAAGTCTGGCTTAAATAAGATCAGAACTAGTTGGCGACTTTGTCAAGTGATCTAAACCTTTTATCTTTCCTGTGACCTTCCCTGTGACCTTTCCTGAGACCTTGACCTTTGACTGAGTGTTTTCAAAATTAAATATCTTTTTCCTAGATTTACCCTAAACCCTTCCAGAAAATTCAGCTTACATTGGATAATAACTGTTTCATTTGACTGTGCCATGTGACCTTGACCTTTGACATATTGTTCTAAAAAATAGTACGTCAATCTCATGGGTAATCCTCAACTCATTAACCAAGTTTGATCCATATCAGGTCAGATTTGCTTGAGTTACTTTGTTCATAAATATACAGATAGAAGTTTGGCTTGCCCCGTGACCTTTACCTTTGAGTGATTACAGAACTGAACTTCATCATTCTTGTCTGACCTTCAGCCCTCCCACCAAGTTTGGTTCATATCAGTTTAAAGCTATATGAGTTGACGTTGCCCTGTGATAGGGGCCTTTGACCTTTCCACGTAACCTTAATCCCTGAACATGACATCCGCTCTCGATCCGTGAGAGATGATGAACTAAAGATTAAGTTTTTATGTGCTCTCCTTGTCATTTACGCTTCAGGGTTAAAATATTTGCGTTACGTGGATAAGTAAGAAACTATTCCTGGTCTTCTAAACTTCCTGCTGGTTTAGTCACTCTTGCACTCTCACACTCTTGCTTTTTGCCTCCTCCCTCTCTCCTTGTGTCTCTTGCGTCCCTTCCCCCTCAGTTCTCTGCCACTTCCTCATCATTTTTCATCTCATTTTTTCAGGCTGCCTCACTCTGTTCTTATTTTGGGCGTTTGTTCTTCATTCGCCACCCTCCCTACCCGCCCACCTCCCTGACAGTCTCCCTTAAACTTTTTACTATTTTGTTTTTATTTTCGTGTGTTGCGGTGATTGCTCAGGTACCTGGTCTGCCTTGCATCATTTTCTATTTCCCATCGCCCTTTACAAGTTGATATTTTTCTCTCTCTCTCTTTTTTTTTATGTCGATTATGCAGCGTTGATTAGTAACGTCATATGGGGCATCCAAAACGTCATCGCTCCCCACAAAAACAGACTGAGCCGTCCCAGCAGCACGCAAGGCTGGAGAGAGCAATATATGTACTACCCTGTGTGCTGTGTAAGGCCTGAAGAACGAGGAAGTGGGGACACAATCCGATTACTTCCTGCCTCCCTCTTTTCATTACTTCGCCACCCTCTCTTCCCCTCCTGTCTGGCGATATTCTGTACCCTTTCAGACTCCTATGACTCACTCTCAGCTGGCTAAAATCGTCTGTTGTTGCTGTATCAAAATAGAGGAAGAGGCGAAACTAAGTTATGAAGGTCATTCTGTCTGCTTAGGCTCGAAGGCTCGAAAAGTAAACACGTGAATTAAAAATTACTGAAGTATTCCACAGTATTCTATTCAAGTCTTCTATCCCCCCACCCTGACTTCCATTTCTTTACCACCCTGTCTGCCCCTCTCTCTGGCAAGATACTGTGTTCTGTACTTCCTCTAATTTAGATACTAATGTCTGCCAACAAAAATTTGCGAGATTAATAGCCTTTCCATCACAATATGGTTGCGAAATATTGATATCTTTGATTCTATACTGTTATTCAGCCCACACTGACAAATTCTAACTAAAAAGTCGAAAAAATTATCTTCCCATATTTTCGCATGTCACGATTTCTAACATTCTTGCGCCGTAGCTGTGATTGCGATCGCCATTTTTTGAGGGGGTGGTATTTTTCTTACACTCCATGGACTTCGCTCAACCTAATGCAAAATAATTAGGTCAATATCTATTACCCTTCTCATGAGAGGAACGAATAAACGTACAGACAGACACAGACGCACAGATTGACTTCATCATTTAGGTCTTGTGCGCTAGTCAACTCTTCCTTGAGGTGGGCGAGCGAGCGTGTGTGTGTGTGTGTGTGTGTGTGTGTGTGTGTGTGTGTGTGTGGAGAGAGAGAGAGAGAATCAAACTGGAAAAAATACTGGTAAAAGCAAAGAAAAAATAAATAACCTCTTACGGTACTGAAAGGCTTAATCTCCGTCCTGATAGTGGAGTTTTCAGGCATTTCTGGGCTTTCAGTAATTTGACGTGTGTGACTGATATATATTTTATAATCACACTGCATTTTTTGGGGGGGCGGGGCTTACAGATGGCTTGGCTTCTAATGTTTTCAGTTCACACACACACACACACACACACACACACACACACACACACACACCTTCCTTTTCACTCATTCGTACACCGTTACTCACATACACACATATACACACACACACACACACACACACACACACACACACACACACACACACACATACATACATACATACATACTCATACACACACACACACACACACACACACACACACACACACACACACACACCTTCCTTTTCACTTACTCGTACACCGGGACTCACTTTCACACTCATATTCTCTCTCTCTCTCTCTCTCTCTCCCCTTCCAGAATTATTCAATTTTCCATGAATTTAATATCTTCTTTTTATTTGCACTCCCTTTTAATCTCACAGATTTTATTTCCTCTATCCATAAACCTCTTTTTCTCCCTCCCTTTCTCTTCCTCTTTCCCCCTCTCTTTCTCCTCCTCTTTCTCCCTCTTTTTCCTCTTCTCTTTCTCCCTCAGTTTCCCCATTGTTTTTATTTGATCTCCCTTTCGCTCCACTTTATTGTCCCTCCTCATTCTCTTTCATACTCTCAGTTTTCTGCCTTTCCTTCCCTTCTTATTTTTCTTATTGTGCTTTTTCGTTTTCCCTTTCACATTTTCCAATATATTTTTCCCAAACCTTCCTCTCCTTTTCCTGTTCCCTTTCCTTTCCTATTTATTCATTATACTTTCTGATCACATTACGTTTTCCCATTTCCTCATGATTTATATGTCATTGCTTAAAATTTTCTCACTTTTTCTCGAATTTTATTTTTTTCCTCGGAGCTTGACACACACACACACACACACACACACACACACACACACACACACACACACACACACACACACACACACACACACACACACACACACACACAAAACTCTTTTCTTTTAGAAAGAGAAAAGGAGGGGAGGGAGAGAGCAGGTTTGGAGAGGTGGAATGGAAATAAATAGTCCAATAGGAAAATGGAATGGCACCTATTAGGGAGAGAGAGAGAGAGAGAGAGAGAGAGACCATGCAAAGAAATGAGGAAAGTAAGAATAGTGAATGTCATTATAAACAAAGGTTTAAGACAAAGGAAATTTTATAGGAAGGAAAACCTCTAACTTCTCGGCTTAATTTAATCTTTTGCGCCTGCTAACTCCAGACGATTTTGTCAGCTCAGGAAAGACGTTCAGGTGTGTGGTAAATTTCGTGGCTATTCCCTAGGCTCTCTTCAAGTGACTAAATCCACAAACCCAGTAAATTAATGGTCCAAGGCAGTGGTTCTTAAACTGTTTCAGTCCCGATGCCTCCAGGTTCAACTTCAAGTCAGCCTGATATCCCATCGCTAATATCATTACTTCTTTAACTTTCATTTTCCTATAAAAACACTGTATCGTTGTTTTTATCAGAACCAGCTTAGAGAACCCAGTCTCACATACATGAATCTGTTTTTTTTTTTTTTCAAGATGCCTTTCTGGATACCCCCAAGAATCCACTTTAATACCCCCTTGGGGTACTAAGGCACTACTTATGAACACCTAGTCTAAAGCATCTACAGTGAGCCAGTAATCCCAAACAAATATACACAATCGATAACTCACTGTATTTTTTCAGTATGTTTTCTGAAGTATGCATTACCTCCTTGTGGTTACCCTCCACAGAAGGAAAGAATTGGAAAATGTGAGTACGTTTAAGTACTTGGGTAGAGTGATGAGTAAGGATGGAGGTTTGGAGGATGAAGTGCTTGAAAGGGTACAGCAGAGAAGAAAGGTTGCTGGTTCTTTAAAAGCAGTGATAAGAAGCAGGGAAGTGAGCATGGAAGTGAAAAAGTTACTGCATGACAGTATTGTGATACCAGCTCTAACGTATGGAAGTGAAGCTTGGACGTTGTTGGAAGGACACAAGTCAAGAGTGAGAGCAGTGGAAATGAGTTATTTAAGAGGAGCCTGTGGAGTCACATGGAGAGATAGGCTGACAAATGAGGATATAAAGGAGCGTTGTGGTGTGGATGTGGATGTGATAGGAAGAGTTAGGAGGAACACACTGAGGTGGTTTGGCCATGTGGAGAGGATGGAGGGTGAAAGACTGACGAAGAGAGTGTATGTGAGTGAGGTGGAAGGGGGAGAGGGAGGGGGAGGCCGAGGATGAGATGGAGGGATGGGGTAGAGAGGTATATGAGAAAGGAGGGTGTGAATTGGGAGCAGGGCAGTGAAATGGCGGAGGACAGGGCGACGTGGAGGCGATTTGTTTGTGGCCACCCCGAACGGGATTGAGGCGTCTGGGAAGAGATAGATAGATAGAAAATAAGACAGATTTACTGTATATTACTCTTTATCTCTTATCTATTCATTTTTTACTGTTTCACACTGTTATCAAGTATTTTTGTAATTAGTATGGCAGAATCACGTTAAATACTTTATGGATGTTTAGTGGTTATCATACAGGGTAACATCATCCAAAAAATAGCCCTGTATATCCTAACTACTGGCTAGAGATATACTCGTATATTCCTAGTTTACTTACCAATGGACAGCGAGCCTCTGAAATCGGGCTGGTATGTCGTCGTTATGATTATCTAAAGCCAATCTTGATGGTATAATTTTCCAGAGATATGATTTAACTCATAGGCTATCAGTTCTGATGTTATAAAATGAGCTCGGTTTTTGGTATATTCACTTCGCACTGCTGTGAGTTCCGCGGTCTGTTAGGCACTATTCACTTCATACTTTGGCCGATATTCTGGTGCGATTAGGAAGGTCACTAACACCTATTCCATACCAAATCTTTTCTGACACTGCTTCCTTACTATATTCTTGTGTATTATTCATGTAAGCTATGTCGACATTAAAAAAAATATAAGATGAAAAAAAGAGGATGTTACTGGGTATTTTGGAAAATAAATTGTTAAGGAATTGGTGCTTGAGAGCCTCCTTTCCCAACGAAAATCGGTGTTAGTGTCTCTTAGTTCGTTCTAGGCTCTTTGCTTCGAGCTAACGGAGAGTTTTCTGTTCAATGTGGGTCAAAGTTCGGTTTTGATTCATGTGTAAACCGCTTATTATTGACTTGTTACCTGCTGATGTAATTTAACTAGTTACAGTATTAATTCCAAACCCATAATATATAAACTATTTTCATATTTACGGAAGGATAGCTGGTTTAGATGTTATTGGTTCAAACTGCTTCGATGGTTTTTCGACTCAGCAAACCTTCTACACCCGTTTTTCCTAGATTACGGAATGACTAAAGAGAAGTAAAACAGTCGCGAGATACTCTTACCAAAATACAAACGACGTGCTCTGGCTGAAAGGATTAAAGGGAACAATGAGGGACAATAAAATGGAATAAATGAGACATGAAATAAAAAGAGGAAGGGGAGAGAGAGGCGTGAGGAGAGGAAGAGAGGGAGATAAAGGGATGGAGGAAAAACAAAAAAAATTACTAAAGGGGAGAATACAAAGAATTGGATGAGATTAAATTCATGGATAATTGAATGATTCTGGAAAGGGGGAGAGTGAGAGTGAGCGTGATAGAATGAACGTGGATGTGAGTGTGAGAGCAAGGGTGAAATTTAGAATGTGAGTGAGAGCAAGGGCGAGGGTTAAGGAAGTGTGTGGGAGACGAGTGTGTAAGAGAGTGAGAATACGTTTGACAATAAAAGCGTGTGTGTGTGTGTGTGTGTGTGTGTGTGTGTGTGTGTGTGTGTGTGTGTGTGTGTGTGTGTGTGTGTGTGTGTGTGTGTGTGTGTGTGTGTGTTGAGGTGTGTGTGTGTGTGTGTGTGTGTGTGTGTGTGTGTGTGTGTGTTGAGGTGTGTGTGTGTGTGTGTGTGTGTGTGTGTGTGTGTGTGTGTGTGTGTGTGTGTGTGTGTGTGTGAGTGTGTGTGTGTGTGTGTGTGTGTGTGTGTGTGTGACAATAGAGAAAAATGAAAGATGAGAACACACACACACACACACACACACACACAGAGGAAACAAAAGAGAAGTGAACACATGAACGAAGACAAGGCAACAGAGAAAGGAAAAAATAAGGGAGGAACGAGATAAAAAGAGAAGAGAGGTGAAAAACAAAGACGAAGAAGAAAGGATAAGAAAAACGAGAAAAACTGGAGAAAAAATACAAGAAAGACGACGGAGCAAAGGAAAAATCAGCAGAAGAGAAAATACAGGAGTGAATATAGAGAACCAAAGAATATCAAACTCAGAGCACAGAACCGCTGGCACCCTAAAGGAGGTCCGCTTTGCCTCCTCCAGCCTCAGTGTGCTCTCGGCAGCGGTAGGAGGAGGGTGATGCTGCTCTCGCCATTCACGGCCCTCCACCACGCCCCCTTTGTCATGGACCTGTGAAATTTTGGCAAGTGAGAAGACCACAGAAAAGGCAAAATGTTCATAGTGCTCGTTACCCAAGTGACTTTGGAATTTATAAGTGTATTCGCCAAAATATTCGATGTTTTTATAGACTGAAAACTTTGGACTAACTTTTTGGTAAGTGTTCCACGTCGTTTTGCAAATTTCGAAGGATTCTGTTAACGCCATTTCTTTTGATTTATTTTCTAGTTTCCGCCTGTTATCTCCGGACAATTTTTACTCGGCATAGGAGCAAGGCTTTGGGCAGGAGAGGTTAACTATAATTTCCATTGGCCTCTTCACTGTTGGAGGTCCTTTCTAACGTACTGTAAATAAAAGGGTATGCATGTAGTAGGAAATGGAAGTTCTCGAGTGGAACGAATTCTCTCTCTCTCTCTCTCTCTCTCTCTCTCTCTCTCTCTCTCTCTCTGCTTCCTTTCGGTCACTCAGTCTTCGTGGGCTCGCTACTTTGGGAAGAGGGGAAGGGAAGGTGTAAATAGGTAGATTTTTGTGTGTGTGTGTGTGTGTGTGTACGACTCAGGGCATAGGCTTCACAGCCTGCTATCAAGGCCCAGCAGTCCTCCTACATACCATACACCTCTACATGTCATGGTAGTCAAGATAAGAATACCATTATAAATTGAACTCTAGCAGGGTGGCAGAAATTTTGGTTTCTGCTGTTGCTTCCTCTCATCATAAGAATAAGGTTGTACAATGCCACAGAAAACGCAAATGCATCATCATCATCATCATCATCATCATCATCATCATCATCATCATCTTTCTTCCCGCCTAGGAATGTGTGAGGTAGAATATAGAAAACTGGGAATGAAAAAATAGAGAAAAATTATTTACATACCTTATGAAATGGATCAGACATTCATTCATAAAGCCCCGGGTATTCTTGCACATCCTAACAGACCTACGCAGCAGAATGGATTTTAAAGTATTGTTTTCTTGTTACATGGCCTTCATATTACGTGCCCTACAATCAGTCTGCTGACTCAAGTAACACACACACACACACACACACACACACACACACACACACACACACACACACACACACACACACACAGTTCCATGTCATGTGTTCCGTACATAATTTTGACAACTCCGTCTGTCAGTTTCCCAGCTTCACCATTTTTTTTTTTTTTTGCTTCGGTTACGTACACATTCATTCACCACTACCATCCACCTCCTTGACGTACCGTACCACACCTCCTCTCACTTTCAAACTCACATACACCATCCACCACCCTCTTTGCGTTCCCTCCTTCCATATAACCGTACCATCTAAGTCCACTCTCCTCTACCCTATTAACAAAGATTAACAGATCTCTCTACTTCCTTAGCGAATCATTGTTTCTTATTCTGTCCACTTTTTGTACTCCTACTATATTCCTTAATTATCCCATTCGCCAATGCTCTTACAGCTGAATTTTCGTTCTCATGCCACATCCATAATGTTGATATGGATACTATACTGCTTTTACTCTAAACTTGGTCCAGATTTGCGTCCTTTTGCAGCTTGTATAACGCAGGTCAGTGGTGGAAAAAGACCACTTCTTCGTGACTAGCATCGTATATTTTGTGTCCAAAATCTAGGCGTAGGCTTTGCAGTCTGTTCTTTGTAGCCCAGTAGTTTTCCTACGTATTTCAACTCCACACGTCACCACTTCGGCGCTAACACTCACCATCCATATCGAATACATTCTAGGGCTGTCTTATTTAGGACTGGTGTATCGGTATTAACGGGGGTGTTTTTACATGTCAGCTGGGCTTACGGTAGATCAGTAAAGCCTGCTTTATCGAAATTCATATCGTTTCGCTGTTCACTGCCTTAGCCGGGATTTGATCCTGGATCCTTTGTTAAAATTCAGTATTCAAGACGAAGAGACTGCAATTGTAGGCCAAGTTAGAGTTTAAAGGGTATAGCACACCTTTATGCACTCCTACTGCGGCCTCCACACACTGATCTTTGTTTAGTATCAAGGCCTTCATAGCACCGACCACTTTCCTTCCCTATACCAATATGATTTGCACTTCCTTTACACGTGCACTTTTTCTCTCTCTTCCATTACTGCATCTAGGTACTTAAACTCCATCACTGCTTCAATTCTTTCCCATTCACATTCGTATCACACCGAGTGTCACCTTTCATAACAACCATCACTTCCATCTTGCCCAGCATTTCCAAGTATGAGCATAATTCTTAAAGACTATATACTTTATGCATGTACTGAGCTTTGTAGAACCTTTTCCCAAACGATTTATTTTGCTTTTTACACTTTATTCTCATGTATGTTATTTTCACCTTCATAATCTGGACATCGTTTGCAAGAGAGGAGTAAAAGAGGATGTCAGAAAACCATATGCTGAAAATAAAGGTTCAGTAGAAGGTGCCAGGGAGTCTATAAGGATATTTTTCTTGTGGGCCTAGGAGGATTTCTAATACCTCTTCCTTACAGATTTATTTTGAATACTGGGTCCCATTTTTCTCTTGTGTTTGTGTACTTTCCTTAATGGGCATAGTTTTACATCCACACCCGTATAATCACAATATCATCCTGACCAAATTCCCCATTCCCCCTCCCCCCCTACTCATGGGAAGGAAAGGATATGGTGAAGTAAATTTATTAAATAATGAAGAACACTGAAAGTGAAGCACCCTCGCCCATCGACTAATGTATAGATTTTTATTTTTACTTTGTCGTGTGACCTTGCCTTCGACACAATACCTTCAGAATCGAATTACTTCATTCTTGCCTCACACTGAAACCTTCCACCACCTTTGGTTCATACCAGATCAAAACTAACCTTGTGTTAAAATTTTTTTTCCCATTGTTTAAAAAAAAACAGTTTTACTCATTGTTGTCTCTCAACCCATCCACCAAGTTTGGTTTAAATCGAATTAAAATTGTTCCATTGAGTTTGTTCACACAGACAAACAGACCTGCACACTCACACTCACACACACACACACACACACACACACACACACACACACACACACACACACACACACACACACACACACACACACACACACACACCCCGATCATTTTCGCAAGCGCGGGTATAATTTAGAAAATACCGTAGACTGTCACCCAGTACGTGCTGGGGACAACACAAGTATTCTCTTCCAGTTATTCCAAGCCACTGGAATGGGATCGAGCAGTTATATCTCCGCTAAAGAGTTGGAATAACATGTTCTGCGCTTTTAGGGACATACAACCAACTCCGCATTTTTTTTCTAACTAAACCCACGTGATTAAAATCAACTCTGTAAATTTCCCTGTCGCTAGAGTGAAACTGTGTATATGACTTAAGCAAAAACACAAAATGGAATTATGTACTACATTCTCACACAGTGCTCTTTTCATCTTAACCCATCAGTGGCCAGAGTTCCTGTGCGTGGGATTTTGCTGGAAGGGCACTAAACGTACCTCCTCCCGCCTGTCGACTTATAGTCGCGAAACTCATAGGTCCCTACCCGGGGTCCCATTCTTTATGAAAATTTGAAATTCCCTGTTCCGTCCATTACTGGGGACGCTGGGCGCCAATGGGTTAACGTGGTCTAGATTTTCATTTTATTGCGATTTATTTTGCGTACCTCAGTGGCAGAATAAGATAGTTTCATCACTGAATTTTTTACATAGTACTTCTTCGTGACTAGCCTCAAATCCAAGTGCTAATATATTGCTAAAATTCATCAAGGTGCAGAGATGGCTATTTTTGGCCAAGTTAAAGCAAAAGGACTTCAGACGATTTTATTCAGCTGTTGAAAACCCTTCTTGCCGTAAAGGTTCATGCCCCGCAGTCTCGTAGGGTAAGGAGGCTCCCTAGCACCTCTTCCTTAGCGACTTATTCTTGGATGTGACTGGCAAATATCCTTCTGTACGTTATTTATGCAGAATATCGCGAGATTAGGAAGACTTTTGTAACACAGAATAGGACAGTAAGGTGCAATAAACAAAATAAATCGCATAGGAAAAGGTGTTAGGGAGCTTCCTTAACCGAGGAGAATACAGAACAGTCTTCAACGGACCTGACCTTTTAATATTATATTTTTACTTTCTCCAGATGATTTTATTTATTTTATTATTTATTATAGCCAGACGATTTTATTCAGCTCAGGGGAGAGATTTTTTCGAACTTGTGAGGTTAGATAAAGCTCTCATCAACCCTCTTCGCCTATATTCCTTTTACTCTAACTTGGCCTAAAATTGCCATCTCTCCTTCTTGAATGCTGAATTGTAGCAATGGACTAACACTTGATTATGGCGCTAGTCACGAAGAAGCGCTATGGGAAAGATGTAAAGCCGGACATTAACACAAAATTATGTTGGTTACGGTAGTCACGAATTGCCATGGAAAGGATGTAGAGCCACGGATTAACATAGAATAATGCTAGTCACGAAGAAATGCTGTGGAGCTGTAGAACCGAAGCTTTACCCTAGGATATGGTGCTAGTCACGAAGAAGTGCTATGGAATGGATGTAGGTAGAGCCGTAGTATTGCCTGCGTCTGTCACTGAGCTTCGTGAAATAAGCTACTAAAAGACGAAAATTTGGGCCAAGTTAAGGTGAAGAGAGTAGAGTAATATTTCCAAGGGTAAATAAGGTAATCTGGTAATAGCAAGCTTGAAGGATAACTCTCGTCCTCGGTGGGAATGGGTTAAGGATGGAAGAGAGGAAGGGAGGGAGGGAAATGAGCATGGTGAATTTGATAGACTGGGAGGAGAGAACTTTGAGGAAAAAAGAGAAATGAAATAAGGAAGATGGGAAAGAAGGAAGGAGGTCGCGAAATAATGAGGGACAAATAAATAAAAAAAGAAAGCGAAAATGGAAAAAAGGAAGGAAGAAACGAAAATGGGAGAAAGGAAGGAAGAAACGAAAATGGGAGAAAGGAAGGAAGAAACAAGAATGGGAGAAAGGATGGAAACGAAAATGGGAGAAAGGATGGAAACGAAAATGGGAAAAAGGAAGGAAGGAACGAAAATGGGAGAAAGGAAGGAAGGAACGAAAATGGGAGAAAGGAAGGAAGAAACAAGAATGGGAGAAAGGATGGAAACGAAAATGGGAGAAAGGAAGGAAGGAACGAAAATGGGAGAAAGGAAGGAAGGAACGAAAATGGGAGAAAGGAAGGAAGGAACGAAAATGGGAGAAAGGAAGGAAGAAGGGAAAATGGGAGGAAATATGAAAATAAGGATGAAACTATAGAAGGAAAGAAAAGAAGGAAGAGCGAGGTGAATGAGGAAGGAAAAGAAAGATAAGGACGAAAAGAAATAAAGAAAATGATTAAGAAATGAAAGGGAGAAAGAAAGAATTGGAAGAAGAATTAAAAGAAAGAAGATATGTACGGGGAAGAAAAGGCTATGAATGGAAGAGAAATAAACAGGGAAATTGAATGAGGGAAGAAAAGAAAATGGAGAAAAATTGGCAAGGGAGGGAAATAAAAAAATAAAACGGGAGGAAAAGAAAAGAAGAAATGAGTGGGTGAGGAAAAAAGAAAAAATTGAAAGGGGGAGGAAAAAAGAGAAGAATTTGAAAGGGAAGGAAGAAAGGGAAAAATTGAGTAGGCTAAGCGAGGAAAAAAAGAAAAAATTAAAAGGGAGGAAAAAAGAGAAAAAAGTGAAAGGGAGAGGGAAAAAGAAAACATTGAAAGGGAGAGGAAAAGAGAAAAAATTGAAAGAGGGAGATATAGAGACGAAATTAAAGGCGAAGGAAAAGAAAGAAAGGAGGAATGGAGGAGACGGAAAAAAATGAATGAATGAAAGAGGAAGAAAAAGGAAGTAGAGAAGGGAGACATGAAAAGGAAGAACAAAGGATAAAGAGGAAAATAAGGGAATGAAAAGAAGGAAATGATAGGGGAAGGTACAGAAAATAAAGAAGGGATAGACGAAACGAGAAGGAAAGTAAAGAAAGGAAAAAAGGAGGAAAAGGTGGAAAAGGAAGGAGTAATAAATGAGGGAGGAAACCAAAGAAAATTAGTTAAAAAAAGGTAAAATCAGAAGAAAGAAGTAAGGAATGGATGTGCGGAGGAAAAGGCAAAAAGACTACAAAAGAGGGAGGAAAGAACATATGGACAGATGTGAAGTGACAGGAACGAAGAAAAATGAGAAGAAAGGCAATAATATTCAGGGGAAAATAAAGAGGAATGGTAAAAGGAAAAGAGGAAATGAAGTAAAAATGTGAATGTGTTTGGCAAAGACTTTTATGAGTTTAATGGGAAAAAATAACCAACAATGTGAGAGGGGGAAAAATATAGAGAAAGGAGAGGACAGAAGCATAAAGTGGGGGAAGCATAAAATGGAATGAGGCACACGAACAGACAGACAAACAGAGAGAGAGAGAGAGAGAGAGAGAGAGAGCAGGCTGGGTATAAAACACACACGCTCAGCAGATGGTGAGCCGAACAATAGCACTTTACCCAGTGACCTTGAGACCGACTGCTCTCAGAGCCGAACTACTTCATTCTTGCCTGATTCTTAACCCTTCCACCAAGTTTGGTCTAGAGTACATCAGAACTGCTTGAATTGACTTTACCCTGCGTCCTTGATAATTGACCTTCCTCCGTGACCTTTATATTTTTTTTATTATTCCCCAAATTAAATCTTTTGATCCTGGCCTTATCGTGAACGCTTCTGCAGAACTTGGTCTAAATCGGATAATTTTTTGTTGACCTTCCCATGTGGCCTTTACCCTCGACCTATTCGTCTGTAAATTCATTGGTGAACCCGTTGCCTGATCCTTAACATATCCACTAAGTTTGGTTCAAATATGATAACTTTTAGTCATATTGTGCGCATGGACACACGAGTCGAAAAGTGACATTTCCTTTTGGACCTGACCTTTCATTGCTCACAGAAATTACTCCTTTCGTTTTTGCTTCTTTCTCAGCCCTTCTGTGAAATTTGGTCAAAATCGGATAAAGTCTGTGTTGTAACCCACTTGGTCAAAACTTGTTCTGTCCTTATGACCTTGTCCTTTGACTTATATTTCTAAGAAATCAATAAGTCAAACGATACACTATGCTGATTTCATGTGTGCGGTGTGTCGGGGAGAGCACGTAGAGATTGTCAGGCGTGAAAGGCTTGATCTTGCTGGTGAGTCTCTTGAGTATGTGGAAGAGTTTGTTACTTGGAGGACATGTTATGCGTTGGAGGTGGGGCTAGGGCAAGGAGTGTTTGGAGCTGTTGCCTCTCCTTACATTGAATGGGATCTCCCTCCGTGCTAAGGGATCTTTGTATGCAGCATGTGTTAGGAGCGTAAAGCTGTAAGGTAGTGAGACGTAGGCAGCAAAGGAAAAGGATATCCGTAGGCTCAAACGTAGTGTACAGAAATGACAATGATTAGACGGATGTGTAGTGCGAGGCCAGGGGAGGCTAGGTTTACGCTTGAAGAATTGAGAGGAAGGATGGGACTGTGTGTGTTGGTGCTGTGATGAGGAGGGGTAGTTTGAGCTGGTTTGGGCATGTACAGGATGGAGGATGACAGTTGGGTGCGGAGAGTGAGAAGTGTGAACCTCGAGGGTAGGGTTGCGAGAGGCGGACTGAAAAAGACCTGGAATGAGGTCATAGAGTGTGACCTCAGGGATAAGGGACTGAAAAGGGAGGCTGCCAGAGATAGGGCAGCGTGGAGAGCCGCCTTTAGGTGACCAAGGCTTACGTATGCAAGTATGCTGGAGCCTTTATAAACGACACGACGACGATAGTCTGACCTTTAGTCCCCCCAACAGGTTTGGTTAACACTGAATGAAAATTAATTGAATTATTTTGTTCACACACACACACACACAGGGAACAAAACAACACATGCATTCGCTTTGAGAATACAAATTAAAAAAATTACACACACACAAACTGATACAGTGAAAACTAGAATTACACGCGATAGGAGAAATGCAGAGAAAGAAACAGACACAGTAGGAGGAGAGAACTAATTAAACTGACATAGTGGTCTGAGGGGAACTGAAGGGAAAGGGGGGAAAAAGTATCTACAGAGACAGACAGACAGATAACAAAAACTGACACCAAAGTGACAGAAAAATATACTAAATGACAAATATACACTGGCAATAAAGTGACAGAAAAATATACTAAAAGACAGAAATATACACTGGCAATAAAGTGACAGAAAAATATACTAAAAGACAGAAATATACACTGGCAATAAAGTGACAGAAAAATATACTAAAAGACAGAAATATACACTGAAAATAGACAGGAGGAAAGGATACCAGACAGACAAACAAAGTGGGAGTGAGGAGTAATCTAATGCACGGAATTAGAGAGAGTGGGAGGAGGTAATGGAGAGAGAGAGAGAGAGAGAGAGAGAGAGAGAGAGAGAGAGAGAGAGAGATGGGGGTAAGGGGAGGACAGATACTGATGTCGTTCACTGAAGAAACTTAAGTCGAATTTATTGTCAGAGAGAGAGAGAGAGAGAGAGAGAGAGAGAGAGAGAGAGAGAAGACGAGGCAGACAGAGAAGTATACCCTTGCACATTGCTATTTCTATCTTCGTACAGTATTAATTAGTTCTGAAGGGAGTCATTGTCCTTTTTGTGAATAGAAGAAGCTAAAAAAAAACTGTAAAGGAGTTAAGCCCATGAACTGAAAGAAGATTTTTTTTTTTTTCTTATTTACCAGATTCAACTATGATTTTTTTATCTTAAGTTCGTCCAGATTTTTTTCCTCTTGCACCTTATTTCACATAGCTCAATGGCAGAATTAGACAGTACTAAGGTTTGACATCCTCTCCTCAACACTTCTTCAAGACTGGTAAAGTAAACATAGTGTCATGACGAACGTAATGAGGTTTATTACCAGACATTTCGACACTTCCTTAATGTCACCTTAAGTGGTCTAAAAGGATAAAATTATTAAGATTACTTACATGTAAATATCACAGTGCTTTAAAGATACAACAGTGGTTAATACGAGAATTAAGCAATGTTTAAGGGGTAGGATGATATTGTATTGTTAAGTTGGGGCTTGTGCAATTTAATACACAAGGACTCTAAGATTCTTACACTGTCACTAGAGCAGCTATCAAGTATTTTAAAAAATTCACCTTTAAGACGAGCATCACACTGAACACTATGGTCCCTCACAGCTGAATAAGGTGGTGACTGAAGCCTACGACCCGTTCTGCCAGACTGACCCATATGTTCGGCAGTGCGTGTTTTGAAGGCACGTAATGCACTCCCAATATACCGTGTTTGGCAACGAGGACAGGTAAATGTGTAAACTACCGACGAACGGAAATCAACTAACAGAGAGTCCTTAAACCGAAACAAAGACCCAACTTTAAAAGAACAGAGACGAACGAACCGAAAATATAAACTACGGTAAAATTTGACAAAATCTTGAATAAAGTATGTTATATTCTCGCTGAAATCTCTCCTAGATAGGACAAAATTAGGTAGACTTCCTCCTCATTTGCTGTAGGGGAACACTGTTCAGGTTGGTATCTACTGTTCAGGAAAATATTCACCTAAATTGACCTAACCTTAATTAAACCATCCTAATTTACCTTAATTAAACCACCCTAATTTAAATTTCTTTACGAATTCCCTAGGGATTTCATGAAATCACTGGTTACACAAATTCACTGCAACAGAAACACACACAAACACATATGTATATATACCGTGTATACTGTGTGTATATATATATATATATATATATATATATATATATATATATATATATATATATATATATATATTATCTATCAATCTATCTATCTCTATCTATCTAGCTATCTATTTATCTATATGTATATATATGTATGTATACAAATATATTTATAAATACATATAATAAGAGAGAGCGAGAGAGAGAGAGAAAATTTGCCTGTGCTGTATTTCCTGGCTTGACTATATCGTGATACTCCTTCCAGAACAGCAGCACGCTTAACCAGCCAGAGTGAGAGAGCGCAGAACGAAATGGTACAATGAGAAGTAAAACAAAGTAGCAACCTCATGGTGCTTTCGAGTTTGTTAAAAAGAAGACTTTAACTATGTTATCTAAGGCTACGAATAAAAAAAAAAAAAAAAAAAAAAGACATGCACAGGGACAAATGCATAAATTCAGACAGACAGACAGACAGACAGATGGACTTACTTTACTCCTTGGCACGTCTGTCACATAAAAAATTACATACAACCCTTTCAGCCAGAGGAAATACCTTTCATTTTATCCTTGCAACCTCCAGACGAATTTATTCAACTTAGAAATAAAAAAATTGAGGTGCAAGGGTTCGATAAGCCCCTGAACTCCTTGACTGTATTTTAATAGCTAATTCCCAGGTATAGTTTTATTTTATGGGGTCAATAGAAATAAAACAAAAACATGTCATCTCACCAACATGCTATATGGTTTGATTCACCACCCTGACCATCAATTTCTTTACTCTCATAATTAATTTTTACAAGAAATTTTTGCTACTTAAAGGCGAGAATATTTACCTTGGAATATTCGTTAAATAGTGAGGGGGGTCATTTGTTATTTTTACTATTGTTGTTGTTGTTGTTGTTATTATTATTATTATTATTATTATTATTATTATTATGATAATTATTATTATTATTTTTATTATTATTATTATTATTATTATTATTATTATTATTATTATTAATGTTGTTACTATTATTACCATTATCATTATTATTTTATTATTATTATTATTATTATTATTATTATTATTATTATTGTTACTATTATTATCATTATCATTATTATTATTATTATTATTGTTATTATTATTATTATTATTATTATTATTATTATTATTATTACTAGTACTGTTACTGTTATTATTATTATTATTATTATTATTTCAATTATTGCTTTATGACTATTACCATTACTAAAACATTATGTACCCGGTAACTTAAATTCCATAGAGGTAGTTCGAATGAAAAAAGGGACTTACTTTATTCTGAGTAAATAGACATAACTTACTGTAACTCTCTATTTATTCCAAGCTCATTAGACTGGAACGGTATCTTTATTACCACCATCTGGATCAGTAAAGTTTGCGTGGTTTAGAATTTTCAGTTAATATCTAGGGAGGATATTTTATGGGAACCCTTATGAAGAAAATTTACTGTGTTTTTACTCACGCCAGTCCAGGCACAGACACACACACACACACACACACACACACACACACACACACACACACTCCTCCGAAACATACCTTCCCAACGACAACACTAAACACTACTGTACATTTATATCACCACAAAAATACTCAGTAGTTTCTAGTCTAATGCTAAGTATTACATGAACCACTCCTGCAGCATACGTCACTCCTATTACAAACTTATGTATGTATTCTCTTTATGTATGTATGCACTAGTGCTTCCCTGCAGAAATTTACGGGACCAAGTAATAGCCATTCCCTCAAAAAATGTTTGCAAATACCGTTATCTTAGTGTCCATACCGTTATTGAGCCCACAGTGGCCGATTCTGACCAATGGAAAATATTTTTGCACATTTTTGCTTGTGACTTCCTACAGTTTCGCGCCGTTGCGTCGTGCGCGATCGCCAAAATTTTTGTTCGGTATTTTTTGACACACTCTGTACTTACCCCCTACCAAACGCAAAAAGAATTAGGTCGATATTTATTATCTTTCTCTTGAAAGAAACGAAAAAAAAAAAAAAACGCACATATTGACATTTTCGCATGCCGCGACTACCGACAATTTCACGCCGTCGCGTCCCGCGCAATCACCATTTTTTTTTTTCCCGACAATTCCAGGACCTTTGACCTAATGCAAACAGAATTTTGACGATATTTATTACTATTTTCGTGAAAAAACGAACAAACGCACAGTCAGTCGCACACATACACAGCTTGACTTTATCATTTAGATGTATGTGTATGTACTGTATTGTAGCGGCCAATTTGCAGACGCCAGACATGAGTAGGAGGACAGCTCTACTATGCAATTTCTATAATATATACGGAGGAATACCAGTGTCTATCTCGTCGGTTAATGAAGCTCCCTAACACCTTTTCCTAAGTGATTTATTTTGCTTACTGCATCTTTACTGTCCTATTCTCAGTAAATCCTTTAGACATCTCCATTTTCCGCATAAACAACGTACAAAAACGAAAAGAATATTAACTCACCATGTTCAAAAATAAATCGCGAAGGAAGAGGTGTTACGGAGCCGCCTCACCCGACGAGAGTGCAGGCCAATCACAAAAAATAATAATAATAATAATAATAATAAATCAACCACCATTACAAAGTACAATATCACTACATCCGCAACAAAACCACAACAAGGACAGTCACCAACAAAGCATACACACACACACCACAACTGCAGCGCTACAACCATCACCACAACAACACAAATCATCATCATCACACAAATCATCATCATTTTAAAATAACACCACTACTGAGAAAATAACTACAGCATCATCACCACTACTACAGTACAAATTATCATCACCACTACAACACAATTTCCAGTACAACCTTTACCATCACTATTAAGAAAATTACAGCATCACCACCACTACAGCTCATCACCACTACCACTGCAACTCCTCATCACCACCACTACAGTACAAATCATCATCATCATCACCACTGCAACACAAAATACATCACCACTCCAACATATACTACTGCCACCAAGAAAGTTACACATCACCACCACTACAGCTCATCATCACCACTACCACAATACAACTCATCATCACCACCACCACTACAACACAAACCTTTATCATCACGACTGCAACACAAATCATCACCCCCTTTACCATCACCAATACAGTTCATCACCACCATTACATTACGAATCTTCACCATTACCACTGTAACACAAATCATCACCCCTTCCATTACGGCCATTAAAGCAACTACAACATCACCACCACTAGAGAAATCATCACTACAGCATACATCACTACGACCTCAAACGTACAACTATCACTACCAATCAACAAACATCACATCTACAACAGCTGCTGCATCTGCTATACAACCACCATCACCACCACCACCACCACAACAACAACAACAACAACAACAACAAAAACAACTAAACCAGTAACAGTAGTACAAATCACCACCATCATCACCACCACCACCATTACAACCACCACCACCACCACTAACGACAACAACAGCAACACAAGCCGTCTCCACCACATCACCATCACCACCACCGCCACACAAACCACCACCACCACCTACACCACATTAGCACCACCGCCGCCATAACGCAAATCCACCATCCTCCACAACACATACCACAGCTACCACATTATCACCACATCACCACAACCACATCCACCACTAACACTATCACCACCACAAAAAAAAAAACATAAGAAAGACATTGGTCCACCATGGTAGAGTTTTTGCCTCTCTCTCTCTCTCTCTCTCTCTCTCTCTCTCTCTCTCTCTCTCTCTCTCTCTCTCTCTCTCTCTCTCTCTCCAACTGCTGCGGAATATCAATTGTTTCTCTGCCTTTTGTCATCCCCTCCCGTCAAAATTTGTTTCTCTAAATTTGTTCCGAATATCTTTTTGATATTTAGATTTTCAGTTTTGTGTGTGTGTGTGTGTGTGTGTGTGTGTGTGTGTGTGTGTGTGTGTGTTTCATGATTGTTTCTCTACATATTTTCTTGCAAAGTTATATAATAATAATAATAATAATAATAAAGTAGATGTGCAGTTTCTTTCTGTGCATTCAGATAAAACATGGAAACTGCCTATCCAGTCCTGCGATACGCAAGCCGATTTCTCTTAAATCCATGTGCTCGCTTTCCCATATTTCTGATCCTTATTTTTGGGAGGAGAACTGACCCCTCAAGAATCACAGGGTGGGTCACACTCCCCAAATATCACATTACAGATGAGCGTCCATTGTACGACGTGAATTAAGATATCAAAGCCAGCTTTGCAGTACTTTCACAGATTCTTAGAACTATTAATTTCCTGAGGAGGGCTGACCCCCCCCTCCCTAAAAATCAGGTTTGAAAACTGTATATAGTGGAACCTTCTCAGTAACCAAAGGAACTCACTTGGGAAATGTCACTCAGATTTCTCCCAAACTACTGATCGTTTTATATCGCATTGCGGATGAGAGTCCATCATGCGCATGTACTAAGATATCCAAGCCATATCAACCCATCTTTCACTGTGTTGTATCCTTTATAAGTTTTGGAGGGAGACTGACCCTGTAAAAATAGTGGTGAAAATTTTTATATAGTGGATGACATTATCAAGCAACCATCTGAACTGACTTGAACGGTCTCGTTGAAAATCATCTGCTCACGTTCCCCCATTTCTGATCGTTTTTATTTTTGGGAGGGGGGCTGGCCCCCCAAGAATTATTGGGGGGGGTCACTCTCCAAAATTATCACATTACGGATAAGATTCCATTACACAGCATACATTAAGATACCAAAGCCATATCTTCCTTTTGATAATTTTTTTAAATTTGGCTACGGGGCTGACCCCCGTAAAAAACCACGGTTGGACATTTGCATATAATGGAAGACCTTTTCAGGAACCCGACGAACTCACCTGGGAAGTTAAATTCAAAGCCATCAAATATCCTAGGAATTAAAGCGCGCGTGCACACACACACACACACACACACACACACACACACACACACACACACACACACACACACACACACACACACACACACACACACACACACACACACACACACACACACACACACACACACAGCCTGTATATAGCTTTAAGGTACAGGGCGTATTACCGAATATGATACCATCCCATTTCGCCGGGTGGATCGAAAAATAGCCAGAAAAAAAAACTCGGTCACCCCCACTAGAGTGTAGGGGCCCGAGGCTAGGCTACAATACTCCTGATCCTGTTCATTTAGGGGGTAATAGGCCATCCTAAATCTCTGGCAACATTCACAGGATATCCTTCAACTGCCTTAACCACAACAGGACGTCTCCCAAGTGTGGAAGAAGAGTCGCCCAAGATTCATTTATTTTTCTTCCTATGATTGAGAGAGAGAGAGAGAGAGAGAGAGAGAGTGTGTGTGTGTGTGTGTGTGTGTGTGTGTGTGTGTGTGTGTGTGTGTGTGTGTGTCTGTGTGTCTGTGTGTGTGTCTGTGTGTGTGTGTGTGTGTGTGTGTGTGTTTTATTCTTTTCTCTCTTTGCACACCACCATATTACCTCCGTTTTCTCTGTTTTAATTGAACTTAATTTTGCAGTTAACTTGTCATCCGTTTTATTAATGAGTTATCTTCGTTTGTTTGGTCTTTTTATATTTTCATTCCCGTATGCTTTAGTTTGTTGTCTTTGTCTCGTGTTTTTCTCTGTAATTCTCTCTTTTTCTTATTTTTTTCTCATTCCTCCTTTCTGTTTTCTTGTTTCTGTGTTGGTTAAATTTTGCTAGACCGGTCTCTCTCTCTCTCTCTCTCTCTCTCTCTCTCTCTCTCTCTCTCTCTCTCTCTTTAAATTCTAGATCCTGGAATTTCGTCAGTATTCTTTTTCTTTATTATTTTTTTTTTTTTTGCTTGTAATTTTTTCACTTCGGGTCGCCATGTTTCCGGTCTATTTCTTCACTCTGGAATTTTCATTTTGCCTTGCCTTCGTTGGAATATCTTTTATGTGTGAGACCAGGATTTCTCTCTCTCTCTCTCTCTCTCTCTCTCTCTCTCTCTCTCTCTCTCTCTCTCTCTCTCTCTCTCTCTCCACTTCTTTCTTTTATCGCCTCCTTCCCCTCTCTCTTCATTCTCTTTCCTCTCTCTCTTTTGTTCCAACTCTTTTACCAACATTATTCTTTCCTCCTCTTTTCTCCTTCCTCTTCGTATTCTTCATCTTCCCTCTCCCATTCCTCCATGCTTACTTTTCTCCCTTCCTATTCTCCTCCATATTTCCCTCTCCTCTTTCTTTCATTTCCTTCCTACATCATCTTAACATACCTTTCCTCTTATCTTCTTCCTTTCCAAACATTTATTAACATTTTCTCTGTGTCTTATCTATTATTGTTTATCCTTTCTATCTACCTTTATTTACTTCTTTCTCTGCTCCTCTCCTATTAATATTTCTTTTTATCTTTCCCCCTTTCCCTCCCGTTCATTCTTTTTTTCTCTCCTTTAAAATACTTTCTCCTTATCTTTTCCCTTCATTCTCTCTCTCTCTCTCTCTCTCTCTCCCCCCCCCCGCATTTCCATCCTTCCTTCCTTTCCACCTATCATTCCTCTTCACATCTCTCCATATCTCTCTCTCTCTCATGTTTCTTTCCATTTTCTTCCTTCCTTTATAGCATTCCTCTCCCTATCAGTTTCCTTTTCCCTATTCTTGTCTTCCTTTGACCATTCTTCTTATCTCTCCCTGTCTCTCCTCCACTCCTTCCTCCTTTTCTTCCTATTCACATTCCTCCCCCTATTCCTCCTCATCTTTCCTCTTCCTCCCATTTTTTCTCTTTCATCTCCCCTTATCTCTCCCTGTCTCTCTCTCCTTCCTCCCACTTTTGTCTCCCTTATCTCTCCGTATCTCTCTTTTTCCTCCCATTTTCCCTTCCTTATCTCTCCATATCTCTCTCTTTCCTCCCATTTTCCCTCCTTCATCTCTCCCTGTCTCTTCGTCCTCCCACTTTCCCTCCCTTATCTCTCCCTATCTCTCCCCTTCCTCCCACTTTTCCCTCCCTATCACGTCCTTCCACTTTTCCCTCCCTATCTCTCTCCTTCCTCCCACTTTTCCCTCCCCCTTTCTCTCCTTCCTGCCACTTTTCCCTCCTTATCTCTCTCCTTCCTCCCACTTTTCCCTCCCTGTCTCTCTCCTTCCTCCCACTTTTCCCTCCCTGTCTCTCTCCTTCCTCCCACTTTTCCCTCCCTATCTCTCCCCTTCCTCCCATTTTTCCCTCTCTACCTCTTTCCTACCCTCTCACCTTTCCCTCCCTATCTCTCTCCTTCCTCTCACTTTTCCCTCCCTTATCCCCCCCTGTCTCTCTCCTTCCTCCCACTTTTCCCTCCTTATCTCTTTCCTCCCTTTCACTTTTCCCTCCCTATCGCTCTCCTCCCTCCCACTTTTCCCTCCATATCTCTCCCCTTCCTCCCACTTTTCCCTCCCTTATCCCTCCCTATTTCTCCCTTTCCTCCCACTCTTCCCTCCCTATTTCTCCCTTTCCTCCCACTCTTCCCTCCCTATCTCTCCCTTTCCTCCCACTTTTCCCTCCCTTATCTCTCCCTGTCTGGCCCCTCGTCTTCAGTTCCCATTAACATTTTCTTTGTATCCTTGGCAACACAAAACCTTGGCTCCCTAAGGTATTTATATCATTTACCCTCCCTTCTTCCCTCCCTCCTTCCCTCCCCTTCCCTCCCTCCTTCCTTCCGTCCTTCTCTTTCCCTCCCTCCTTCCCTCCTTTCCTTCCTTCCCTTCCACAGCCTCCTGTCCCTCAACTCCCTCTCCTCCCCCCTTCCTCTCTTCCATTCTGTTCTTTCTTCTTCCTTTCTAGTATACCAAACTCTCTCTCTCTCTCTCTCTCTCTCTCTCTCTCTCTCTCTCTCTCTCTCTCTCTCTCTCTCTCTCTCTCTCTCTCTCTCTCTCTCTCTCTCTCTCTCTCTCTCTCTCTCTCTCTCTCTCTCTCTCTCTCTCTCTCTCTCTCTCTCTTTCTCATTTCCTCCATTTTTTCTTTCTTACCTTCCTTCCTCTTTCTTTTCCTGCTCTCTTTCTTCCTTCTTCTGTATTTTTCCTTCTCTCTTTACCGTTCCTCCCATATCCTTCCTCTCTTCTATCCTCCTTCCCTCCATCTTTCCTCCAGTCCTCTCTTCTTTCCTCCATTCGTTAATCCTCCCGTTATCTCCTTCCTCTTTCCTCTTAGTTATACATTCTTTACCTTTATCTTTTTATCTTTCTTATCTATTGCTATCTCTTCCTTTCTTAGTAAATCCTTCCATCTCTACCCCTTCCTTCACTCTTTCCCTCCTTCCTTCCTCCCTCTTATCAATTCACCCATTCCCTCCCTCCATTCTCAGTTTTCCTTCTCCTTCGTAATATTCTCACCTTATCACCTCTTATCTTTACCTCTTTCTCCCCTATCTCTACCTTCCTCTTTACTTTCCTCCCTCCTTTCCTCTTCTTCCATTTTTCCCACAATCTTCCCTCTCAATATTATTTTATGTATTTTTTTTTCATCGCCTTTTCTGGATTCCTTGATAGGCTAACTGATCTCTCTCTCTCTCTCTCTCTCTCTCTCTCTCTCTCTCTCTCTCTCTCTTCTTCTTCTTCTTCTTCTTCTTCGATTCCTTCCTTGATCACTCTTTCCTTAATTCTCTGTCTGTATGTTTGTCTGTCTGTCAGTCTCTGTCTGTCTGTCTCTGTCTCTGTCTCTGTCTGTCTGTCTGTCTGTCTCTCTCTCTCTCTCTCTCTCTCTCTCTCTCTTCTTAAATTCCTTCCTTGATCACGCTACTCTTTCCTTTATTCTCTGTCTGTCTGTCTGTCTGTCTGTCTCTATCTCTCTCTCTCTCTCTCTCTCTCTCTCTCTCTCTCTCTCTCTCTCTCTCTCTCTCTCTTTTCCACACGAACTAAGCACAACACCTGTATGGCACTTAACCCCCTCACTACAAAGAAAAGGAAAATCGCCCCAATTCACAGAGTTCTTAAGGGTGTTTTTATATCCTTGTTTGGTCCTGCCTTTTGTTTTTTTTTCAATATTATCCTCTGTTAAGCTATTTCTTGGTCAGTTTCCCCTACATATATACTTTTTCTGTTTATATGTAATTTTTGGATTATTTTGATTTTCATTTCCTTCTTTTTTTCAACGCCTTTATAAATGTTGAGAGAGAGAGAGAGAAAGAAAGAAAGAACACAGGAAAAATGAAAGCAGGACTTGTATGACATCCGAAAGAGAGAGAGAGAGAGAGAGAGAGAGAGAGAGAGAGAGAGAGAGAAAGAGAAGGGAACAGAGAAAAAGAACACGGAAAAAAAATGAGAACAAGAGTTATATGACATCCGAGAGAGAGAGAGAGAGAGGTTTATATTAGGCTTCGTGCTTTCACCTGAAGTACGTCCTTTAATTAATAATTTCGTACCCACTCTTTCCTCCAATACCTTCACCTCTCTCATGTTTTCTCTCCCTCCACCACTTCCCTCTCTCCAGTACTTCTTTTCCCCTTCGTCTCCTTTTCCCTCCTTCCCTACTTCTCTCCAATAATCTCTCCTATTTCTGTCTCCTAATACCTACCACTCTCTCCAGATTCTCCTCTTCTCTAATACTCCTCCACTCTCATCTCTTCAAGTCCTTTCTTTCGCCTTTTCCCAGTCTCTCTCTCCCTCCCTCTCTACAGTCGGCTACTCTCTCTCCCTCTCTCTCCTCATCCCCTCTCTCCAGTACCTCCATTTTCCAGTCAGTACCTCTTTACTACTCTCCAGTACTTATCTCCCTCTCCCTCTTCAGTCCCCTACTTCTCTACTCTCTCTCTCTCTCTCTCTCTCTCTCTCTCTCTCTCTCCAATACGTTGCAGCTGTCCATTTGAGAGAGCCAAGTGCCCTTAGCGGCGGGGAGTTAATGGGTAATGGTTTCACAGTCCACACCTACTCTCTCTCTCTCTCAAACGCGCACACACACACACACACACACACACACACACACACACACACACACACACACACACCACTTCACTTTCCCTCTTTCCATTGCTTCCTTCCTTCCTTTATACCTTCGTCTCTCGCTTAACAATTTCATTTCCCCCAGCAAAATTTTCCCTTTTTCCCTTCAGTAATTTCCCCTCCTCCTCCTTCCTTTAGCTTCCTTACACTGCATGGTGTCTCTTCCTTCCTTCCTTCGTTTTCCATCCTTCCTAACAATACTTTCCATCCTTCTTTTGCCTTTCTTCCTTCCTTCTTTTCCTTCCTTCCTTACAGTACTTTCCATCCTTCCTTCATCACTTCATCGTCCTTCTTTCTTTTCCTCTTAGTTTCTTTCATTTTCATTTATCTTCCCTGCCCCATCCATCCACTTCATTCTTTTTTTCATTCTTCCTTCCAGCCAGTCTTTCCTCCTCTCTCCTTTCCTTCCCCTCCTCTCCCATCACCCTTCACCATTCACAGTCCCTCCTCCACATGTCTTTTCTCTCCTTTCTTCTCCTCTCCATTCTCCCTCTTCCTTTCTCTCCTTATTCCTTAAGTCTCTTCTCCCCACCCCCTTCCCCCTCCGTGTCTCCTTCAGCCTCACACCATTCCCTTCCCCCTCTCCTTCCCTCCCTCGACAAACCCACTCACAATATCATCCCCATACACTCACCTCTCTCTCCAGCCGTCCTTCCTTCCTTCCTTTCTTCACTTCTCCTTCCCTCCTCTTATCCTCCTCCTATCTACCATCCTCCCTTATCCTTCCTTCCATGTAGCCTACCAACTCTTTCCCTTCTCCCCTCGTCCCTCCCCCTTTCCTCTCCCTCTCTCTCATTCCCCCTCCTGCCATTACCAAAGCCATGCCCAGCCCTGGATCTGACCCTGTGTGCCAAAGAGCTGCTCGGGGAACAATTACACCAAAGACAGTGACTCCTAGCCTTGTTTTGCACTCGCTTTTTACTACCTCTTTACTACGATTACGTCTACCTCTTTACTACGATTACGTCTACTCCTGTACTACGATTACGTCAACCTCTTTACTACGATTACGTCTACCTCTTTACTACTAATGCGTCTCTTTACTACGTTTACGTCTACCTCTTTACTACGATTACGTCTACTCCTTTACTACAGTTACGTCTTCCTCTTTACTACGATTACGTCTCTTTATTACGTTTACGTCTACCTCTTTATTACGATTGCGTCTACCTCTTTACTACGATTACGTCTACCTCTTTACTACGATTACGTCTCTTTACTACGATTACGTCCTACTTTATTGTTCCTGCTACTGATACGTGACGTTATTTTAGATTTTAGATATTATTATTACAGGGAAAGTTAGATATTGCCTTTATTAACTTCGTCACTATCACACGCCTGACCCAAACATTTCAAAATTATTATTATTATTATTATTATTATTATTATTATTATTATTATTATTATTATTACGATTATTATTATTATTATTATTATTATTATTATTATTATCATTATTATTGTTGCTGTTATTATTATAATTATTTGTTATTATTATTATTATTATTATTATTATTATTATTATTATTATTATTATTATTATTATTGTTGTTTTAGTAGTAGTAGCAGTAGCAGTAGCAGTAGCAGTAGCAGTATTGTTACGATTATTAATATTAGTATTACGATTATTATTATTATTGTTGTTGTTATTATTATTATTATTATTAGTAGTAGTAGTATCATTATTATTATTATTATTAGTATTAGTATTAGTATTATTACTATTATTATTATCATCGTCATCATCTTCACACGACCAAATCATCTGAGGGTACTTGCAACAATTCCCAGTACATTTCCATCAACACCACAAGGCTCCCGCACCTCCTCATTTCTCTCTCTGTCCATGCAACTCAACACCCCCATTTCAGACAACTCATTTCCACTTCTGCTCCTTCCTTGTGTCCTTAAAATTCCAAGCATCACTTCCATATGATGAAGTGGGATTAATGCACTGACATACCACCAAGCGATTTATTCTTGACGATATTGTAAAGAATATTTTTAAGTCCCACTTATAGCAGGAACAGATCATGGCTATACTCCTTTCACTCTATCCTGGCCTAAAATTACCATCTCTCCACCTTGAATGCTGAAGTATAACAATGGGTTAACACTAGAATATGGTGCTAGTCACGAAGACGTGCCATGGAAAAGACGTGGAGTTGTAGTATTGTTTTCCTTCTGCCACTGAGCTATGTGAAATAAGCTGCAAAAAGACGAACATTTGGGCCAAGTTAAGGTGAAAACGGTATAGTGTTGTTAAGGGCTTTTGGGTCGAGAGGTGAAGCTTTTGATGCTGCATGGTGATCCTTCTCACTTTTTCCTTCTGGCTTCGGCTGGCTGATTTGATGGGTGCGAGGAGTCTCTTCTCTTTATGGTGGGAAGGTTATTGTTATTATTATTATTATTATTATTGTTATTGTTGTTGTTGTTGTTGTTGTTATTACAATTATTATTACTGTTATCATTATCATTGTTATTATTATTATTATTATTATTATTATTATTATTATTATTATTATTATTATGATTATGATTACTATTATTGTTTTTATTATTATGATTATTATCATTATCATTATGATTGTATTTACTATGCTTGGCAATCCCTCTCACTTTTTGCTTCTGGCATCGGCTGGGTGATTTGGTGGGTGCGAGCAGTCCCTCCCTTTACTATCCTTGTCTCTTACTGACAGCATACGAAGTACAGTAGATTGTTCAGTCTTCAGCCACTCTGTAAATGCGAGTAAGAGCCCAGAAAGGACCAATAGCTCTGTTGGTTGTTGCTCTCCTTTTTCCTCCTTTGTGTTATTCACCATCTGAAGTACAAAGAGGCCAGTGTCTCTAAGGACTGCCTCTGTGTAGTCCAGAATAATAGAACAATGAAACACCAGCTCTGACTCCCATGCTTCCACTGGCCTGGACACGACAAATCCCTAGTTTTACCGTGGATTCAATAATTTCGTACATCCACGGCAGCGAAAATGACAATCCACTGAGCAAGAAGACGATATAGATTTTTTTCCCAACCCTTTCATTTCGGTGACATGGGTATTGTTTTATTCCTGCGGCTACCATACGTTTTTTTTTTTTTTTTACCTTTGTTGAGATTTTTCGAATATAGATTGCCCCTGCCAACTGTCTGCTTGCCTCCCTTCACCACAACTACAAGCGCGTAACACCCGTCTGACAACAAACTCTCATCCCTTTTCTGTCCAACTCTCTAATGCAGGCGTTAACAGTTACTCCCAGTCCTTCATGTATGCAACAGGTCAGCTCTGGGACTGTCTTCCTCTGTCTGTTTTTCCTACTCCCTATGGCCTCCGGTCTTAAACGCAGTGTGTCCAGACTGTAGCACCAGTCGAGCAGGGCAGTACTCCCGAGGTGGATGGAAAGCTGATGACAGGGAGTGCTGGAGCTCCCGTTTCATCAGCCCTCAGGACTAGTTCCTGACCATCCCCCTTTGCTGAACTTTTTCAGTGTCTCAGTTACACAGAGAGTAGCCCAGCATGCTCTCCAGTACAAATTTCTCTAACTATCTTCACCAAACTACATGCACAGTACACACTACACTTCCTATTCAAAATTCACAAAAATGGCGTCGATTAATCAAGCCTCGGAGTCCCCAGGGGGGGGGGACCATAAATGCCCCCACCATCTGCCCCTCTCCCGGTGACGACTCGAGGTGCCTGGAACCACTGTCTGACTCTCTTCTTCTTCATTTCTGCAACATTCGCGGCCTTTCATCTAACTTTCGCTCTGTTGAGCACCACCTCTCCTCCTCTAAACCTCACCTTCTTTTTCTGACGGAGACTCAGCTGTCTGAGGCAACCGACAGCAAACCCTTTTCTGTATCCTCCTACTTTCTCTATACTCATTTCAAAGCCAAAGGTGGCTGTTGTGTATACATACGCAACGACTTATCTTGCTCTCGTGTTCCTGAACTTGATTCTTCTGAATTCTCCACACTCTGGCTTCGGCTTTCCTGTCATTCTCTGACTAAATATATCTGTGCTGTTTACTTATCCCCTAATTCTACTGACTATCAAAAATTCTTCGACTATCTTACTTCTACGATGGAACACATTCTGTCCATTTCTCCTTTCTCTGAAATCTCCATTCTTGGAGATTTCAATGTTCACCACCACCTTTGGCTCTCCTCTCCTTTCACGGATCCACCTGGTGAACAAGCCTACATCTTTTCTATCCTTAATGACCTAGAGCAGCTTGTACAGCACCCTACCCGTATCCCTGACCGCCTTGGAGAGAGCTCCAACATACTTGACCTCTTCCTCACAACTAATCCTTCTGCTTACTCTGTTAATCTTTTCTCTCCGTTGGGCTCCTCCGATCACAACCTTATTACCTTATCCTGTCCTATCACTCCGGTACGGCCTGTGGACCCTCCAGGGAAACGTCATCTGTGGCATTTTGGAGCCGCGAACTGGGAGGCCCTCAGGCAGTACTTCTTTGATTTTCCCTGGAATGATTATTGCTTCCATGGCCGTGAGCCATCTGAGTGTGCCTTGCGCATTACGGAGGTTATTCTCTCGGGCATGGAAGCATACATTCCTTTCTCATATCCTTTGACTAACGCAAGAAAGCCTTGGTTTAATCACGCTTGTTCTAATGCTGTCCGCAACAAGGAGAGGGCCTACAAAAGGTACCGGAGCCAACCCACCCCTGAATCACATCATCTTTACGTTTCTGCCCGGAATCGTGCTAAGTCTGTTCTTCGCTCTACTAAAAATAATTTCATCCATACTAAATGCTCTCAACTCTCCAACTCGAATTCTTCCCGCTCCTTCTGGCACCTTGCCAAAAATCTTTCTAACAACTTTACCTCATCATCCTTCCCTCCTCTTTTCTACTCTGATGGTTCTGTAGCTATTTCTTCTACTGATAAAGCAGATCTCTTCGCACAGACT
>NC_137019.1:36059727-36062227 GCF_032717465.1 Coenobita brevimanus
GGTGGTGGTGGTGGTGGTGGTGGTGGTGGTGGTGGTGGTGGTGGTGAAGGAGATGGTGATGATTGTAGTGGTTATGGTGATGGTGGAGATGATGATGATGGTGGAGATGGTGATGATGATGATGACGGTGAAGGTGAAAGCTGTAGTGACAGATAGTGACAGTGAAAAGAAGTGTGATTTTAATGTTGGTGATGACTGTGGTGTTGATAATGATGATAGTGATAATGGTGGAGATGGTGATGATGGTGGTGATGGTCGAACTGGTGGTGAAAGTGAAAAATACACTGGTTTAGACGATAAAAAGAAGAACGATTGTAATGTTCGTTACAATGTTGGTCCTGATGACGAGGATGATGATCATGATGATAATGAAGGCGATAGCGTTGAAAAAGGTGATGGTGAGAATATTAATGATAGTGAAATTGATGACAATAATAATGATGACGAATATGTAATAAAAAGACAAAATAATATTAAATGAGAAATAAAGTAAAAATTTTAAACGTCCAAGTTAAAAAATAAAGGAAAGAATAAAGGTAAAGGTATTGGTGGTTCTGAAAAAGGATTGACGAATATATAGTTAGGATAGGAGAGAGAGAGAGAGAGAGTTTGGTGTGTGTATGTGTGTGTGTGTGTGTGTGTGTGTGTGTGTGTGTGTGTGTTCAGTCAAGGGGACAAGAAAGAGAACAAAGGAGACAGGTAATTCAGGTGGCTGGTGGATGATTGCCAGACAGGTGCAATCGTTCCAATTTGCAAGGGGAAACTAATAGAAAACTGGGTGGTAACAGGCAGTCGAATTCATTTTGGCTCAGGGGACATTGTAACACCTTTCTACTTGCGATTTTCTTTTTCAGTTTACATCTTAATCTCTTTGTTGTTATATATAGAGTTACCTTTTCATTACTGACAAGGTGGCTAGTCAATAAAAGCAATCTGTATATAGCCAGACGACTTAATTAGGGAGGGGTTGGCCACAAAGAGATCGCCTCCACATCACCCTGTCCCCTGCCATCAGACTGCCATCCCTCCGACTCACACCACCATCATTCATATTCTTCGGCACCCCATCCACCCGCCTCAGAAACAAGTGAAAGAATATTGATATGTAAATAAAATAAATATAAAAATGGGGAGTTATGACACTTCACAAACCATGGAAACTGTGACAATATCAGCATTAGCTAAGAAAGGCTATACAGTGGTAGCGTTCACAAACTCCCAAAAGTTGCCATTCTTCACCTGATAACTTAATTTGAAAAATAAAAATGCGGTCAACTAAACTACTGTTTCGTAAATGTTTCTTTTATCACTTAGTTCATAAGTATAATTTTATGAACATATTTACGTAATAAAATGAGGAAAAGAAGCTGCATTACGATAAAGCTGAGGGAAATCACTAAACTAACAAAACTAACCGTCTAAACGTAGGGACATTCTTCGTAGCATAAAACTGATTACTTACATTCCCAGCCATGTCTTTTACTATAGCTTTAATCAAATAAAAGTTTCAAATATACCTGTATATGTCTATACATAATGCCAACATGAAGTCCTATGGCTGCAGAATATTGTAGGAATCAGATGAAGATGGTATGCATAAGCTCTCCCCAAGTTTTTCTGTCTTCCTGGAAACATTGGTAATTTGGTCGGCAGCTTTGTCTTGGCATGATTTCGGCTCCATAAATTCCACTTTTTTTTAAAATTTTATTCTATAACATATAGTCGGTGTATTCTTTTCAGCATTTGCCGGATGAAACATTAATCTCTTTGATAACTAAATGATAAGTGTTTCAAATTAAACATGCAGCGAGACTTCTAATAATATGTGATGAATGCTAACGGACCACTTGTTTTATGCGTTCTAGTAACTGTTCTGCAGTATTTTACTTAGTAAATCACATGTAGAAAACTGGTATAATGACCAATGATTACAGTCCTGAAGAATTTATGTACTCTTCGTCACAAAATACCATGGAAGGAATTTTAGAAAATATGTGGCTGTGCGAGCCGGGATAGTTGACCGAGTTCCTAATTAAATTACCAGTCGATCACTGGCAACTCCTGAGTTTGTGAACGCGCCCATTATTGGACAATATCCTTCACGGTAAAGCCGTCAGGAAAGAATGGCCGACACTTCTCCACCGGCTGTGACAATGAATAGTGTTATCTGAGCTATTTTTTCTGTGATCACCTTATGAAGCTCACGTTAAAAAAAAAAAATATGAAAAGCAAGGATACCATCTGTCGTTCGCGGAAAAATGAGACATATAGAAGAGAAAATAAAATACTGGCACAGGACTGTCAGAGAAATTTTGCCCATGGGTGTACATTTGTGGTATATTAATTATTTATAAACTGTCGGAACTATGTCAGAGCCTAATTGAGTCTTGCTAAGTTTATCAGTAATATTCAAGCTGATTTCAAGGTTTGGAGTATCACTTTGTTATTTTAGAGAAAAAAAAAAGTGAAGGCTTGTGATCAGTATTCCTGTTGACTATTA
>NC_137019.1:36064727-36114727 GCF_032717465.1 Coenobita brevimanus
AACCCTTTTCTGTATCCTCCTACTTTCTCTATACTCATTTCAAAGCCAAAGGTGGCTGTCGTGTATACATACGCAACGACTTATCTTGCTCTCGTGTTCCTGAACTTGATTCTTCTGAATTCTCCACACTCTGGCTTCGGCTTTCCTGTCATTCTCTGACTAAATATGTCTGTGCTGTTTACTTATCCCCTAATTCTACTGACTATCAAAAATTCTTCGACTATCTTACTTCTACGATGGAACACATTCTGGCCATTTCTCCTTTCTCTGAAATCTCCATTCTTGGAGATTTCAATGTTCACCACCACCTTTGGCTCTCCTCTCCTTTCACGGATCCACCTGGTGAACAAGCCTACATCTTTTCTATCCTTAATGACCTAGAGCAGCTTGTACAGCACCCTACCCGTATCCCTGACCGCCTTGGAGAGAGCTCCAACATACTTGACCTCTTCCTCACAAGTAATCCTTCTGCTTACTCTGTTAATCTTTTCTCTCCGTTGGGCTCCTCCGATCACAACCTTATTACCTTAACCTGTCCTATCACTCCGGTACGGCCTGTGGACCCTCCAGGGAAACGTCGTCTGTGGCATTTTGGAGCCGTGGACTGGGAGGCCCTCAGGCAGTACTTCTTTGATTTTCCCTGGAATGATTATTGCTTCCATGGCCGTGAGCCATCTGAGTGTGCCTTGCGCATTACGGAGGTTATTCTCTCGGGCATGGAAGCATACATTCCTTTCTCATATCCTTTGACTAACGCAAGAAAGCCTTGGTTTAAGCACGCTTGTTCTAATGCTGTCCGCAACAAGGAGAAGGCCTACAAAAGGTACCGGAGCCAACCCACCCCTGAATCACATCATCTTTACGTTTCTGCCCGGAATCGTGCTAAGTCTGTTCTTCGCTCTACTAAAAATAATTTCATCCAAACTAAATGCTCTCAACTCTCCAACTCGAATTCTTCCCGCTCCTTCTGGCACCTTGCCAAAAATCTCTCTAACAACTTTACCTCATCATCCTTCCCTCCTCTTTTCTACTCTGAAGGTTCTGTAGCTATTTCTTCTACTGATAAAGCAGATCTCTTCACACAGACTTTCTCCTCCAATTCCACCTTAGACGATTCTGGTGCTGTTCCTCCATCACTTCTCCCCTCTGACTTCCTCATGGCTGACATTAAAATTTCTTCAGTTGATGTATTTTCTGCCATCACTGGCCTCAGTACTAACAAGGCATATGGGCCTGATGGGGTCCCTCCTGTTGTTCTCAAGAACTGTGCTTCTGTGCTTACACCCTGCCTAGGCAAACTCTTTCGCCTTTGTCTGTCAACTTGTACCTTTCCTTCTTGCTGGAAGTTTGCTCTCATTCAGCCAGTCCCAAAGAAGGGTGACCACTCCCAACCCTCCAACTATCGTCCAATTGCTTTAACGTCCTGTATTTCAAAAGTTTTTGAGTCAATTCTTAATAGAAAAATTTTAAAGCATCTTTCCTATCACAACCTTCTTTCTGATCGTCAGTATGGGTTCCGTCAGGGACGCTCCACTGGCGATCTTCTCACCTACCTTTCAGACTCCTGGTCATCCTCCTTTCGGGACTTTGGCGAAAGCTTTGCCATTGCACTTGACATCTCAAAGGCTTTCGATCGAGTCTGGCATAAATCTTTAATTTCCAAACTGCCCTCCTACGGTTTCTATCCTTCTATCTGTGCCTTCATCGCTAGCTTCCTTTCTGGTCGTTCTATAGCCGCTGTTGTAGACGGCCATCGTTCTTCTCCTAGATCTGTCAACAGTGGTGTTCCTCAGGGCTCTGTCCTATCACCAACTCTCTTCCTTTTATTCATCAATGATCTTCTAAGCTGTGCATCTAACCCTATCCACTCATACGCTGATGACTCCACCCTTCACCTTTCCATTCGGTTCCCGCAACGCCCATCTCAACAGTTACTTCAAGAAACATGGGATGAGGCTATGGCACACCTAATATCTGACTTGGCTCGTATCTCTGACTGGGGTAAAAATAATATGGTTGTCTTTAATGCATCTAAGACTCAGTTCTTACACCTATCAACCTGACAAAATCTTCCACAGGTATACCCATTAATGTTTAATAATATTCAGCTTAATCCTTCATCATCCTTGAACATGCTTGGGGTTTCATTTACTCGGGACTTATCTTGGAAAGATCATATTACATCTCTTGTAAAATCTGCTTCCAAGAGATTGGGTGTGCTAAGCTGACTCCGCTCTTTCTTTACCCCTGCACAATTGTTGACTCTATACAGGGGTTTTATCCGCCCCTGTGTGGAGTACAACTCTCATGTGTGGGGAGGCTCCCCACATACAGCTCTTCTCAATAGGGTGGAGTCAAAGGCTTTTCGTCTCATTAACTCTCCTCCTCTTACTGACTCCCTTCAACCTCTGTCTCTTCGCCGCACTGTTGCATCTTTATCTCTTTTCTATCGCTACTTTAATGGTCACTGCTCCTCTGAACTGTCTGCTTGCATTCCTCCACCTCTACGACGGGCGCGTAGCACCCGTCTGGCAACAAACTCTCATCCCTTTTCTGTCCAACTCTCTAATGCAAGAGTTAACCGTTACTCCCAGTCTTTCATTTATGCAACAGGTCAGCTCTGGAACTGTTTCCCTCTATCTGTGTTTCCTGCTGCCTATGATCTCCAGTCTTTCAAACGCAGTGTGTCCAGGCATCTCAAAATGGTCGGATCTTGAATTTGGCTCTCTATTGTATTTTGTTTTTCTCTTGGAGGGAACTGTTACTGCGGGCTCATGGCCTTTGGTTTCTTCTTCCTGGCAAAAAAAAAAAAAAAAACTCCCTCCAGATGATTTTATTCAGCTTAGGGAAGACCTCGTATTATTAAAGAGCTTGTAAATAGTCTCCAGCCTCTTTACTTAACCTTAAATTTGGCCCAGATTTTCGTCCATTTGCAGCTTTTTCACGGAGCTTTCGTGGCAGAATGGAAAGGACAATACAGCTGCTCTACATCCTCTTCATATCATCTTCTTCATGACTAGCATCATATAATAGCTTTAATTCTTTGTTAGGGTTTAGCATTTAAGATGGAGAGAGGGCAATTTTAGGCCAAACTAGAGAAAAAGAAAAGAAAGAAAATAGGAGACAGTGAGAAAGTGGCTTTTCCTTGACCTCAGAGCACAGCAACATTGTAAATACTAGACTTTTTCCCTTTTGTTCATTAATTAATTTATTTTTTACTAGAGAGGATAAATTAGCAATTAAAAAGTTAATTACCGCCACGGAACTTTTCAGGCTAATACCGAATGTGTGTTGTGTGTGTGTGTGTGTGTGTATGTGTGTGTGTGTGTGTGTGTGTGTGTGTGTGTATGTCTTATAGAATAGGCTATTATATTACCGCTAACGCCAGACCATTCGTCCCTCCTCTTTCTCTGTGTGTATATAGATAGATAGATACACACACACACACACACACACACACACTCACACATACAGTATACATCTATATCTATCTATCTCTTTAGATAGGTAGATAGATAGATAGATAGACAGATAGACAGATAGATATAGATATAGATGTAGATATATTGGGAGAATGACTGCCAATACTGCCACTTTAACTCTTACTACTACCACTACAGTATTAACTCTCAAAATCAGGAAAACACTGGCCTATTTCCTCCAACGCCAGACGATATTATTCAGCTAAAAGAGAGTCGTAGGAACTAAGGTCCATATGGCTCCGTAATACTTTTTTTTTTTTAGGCGATTTAGTTTATTACACCTTACTGTACTCTTCTGGGTTACATAAATCCTTCTAATCATCGGGCTACGGACGCTTCCTAACACATTTATCGTCTTCAGTTAGAAGGCGGAGCGATAATGTTTTTGTCTGCCTCTGTGTGTGTGTGTGTGTGTGTGTGTGTGTGTGTTCCCATTTTATCTCATGAAAGGCTTGAGCTGTCAACATGAAACCTTCAGGGCATCAAGATATGACCAAAATATTGGCCGAGTTCGAAAATGGACACTCGGGGTCAAGGTCAAGGTCACCAAAATGGCTGCCAAAGGTCAAGTAGTATGTATCGCCCGCCTTTAGCACCATAATACCTCATGAATGGGTTGAGCTATCAACAAGAAACCTTCAGGGTATCCAGATATGGCCTTGATTTTGGACTTGCCCAACAGCATATTCTGGCGGGCGATTAGCATTCGGCTCCCGAAGACTTTTCTTTCGTTTCTGAGCGATTTTATTTGTTATATACATCTTGTCCTGTTCTGTGTTACATAAATCCTTCCAATCGTCGGATAAGGAAGTTCTGTAATACTTTTTTCTGAGCGATTCAGTTTGTTTATTACACCATACAGTACTCTATTACATAAATCCTTTCATTCTTAGGGAGCTAAAAGAGCTCCCTAACACTTTCTCAGAGCTATTTAGTTTGTTTAGTACACCTTACTCTTCTCTTCTGTGTTACGAAAATCCTTTCAATGTCCCATACTGTGCATAAATAACGTTCAAAGGGGTATTAACCAGCCATATCCAAAAATGAATCGCTAGGTAAGAGGTGTTAGGAAGCAGTGTCAAGTGACCCTTTGTCAGGACACAAAAATATCGTAACACACTACATAATAGCTGGCAACGTATATATTATTAACATCCTATGTAATATAGACGTTAGAAGGAAGTCGTGCCTAAGCAAGAGGTCTAGAGGAAACAGCGCTGCACATTCTCAAGTTAGGCATTTCACACACAGCACCATATGACGCCTGACGGAAACTTCCACAGGCTTGGAAAGTTACACACACACACACACACACACACACACACACACACACACACACACACACACACACACGTGCCCTTACGCTTGAGACAACCAGTCATATACAGGGGAAATGGGAGACACAGGGCAGAAGTGGTTAGGAGAGAGACAGAGACGGCGGAAAAGGCAGGAATAGAGGGCAACGGAGTTAGCAAGCGTAAAACTAGCAAATATTAATATCGTAGCAGTCGCCGAGCTCTTCCAAAAGTGTGGTAGATTGTAGGGATTTCAAGGAGAGAATGTTCGTAGTTCTTGTCGTGGATGGCAGGAAAAAGATATAGATGAGTCTGGGTTTTGATTGCAGTTTATTTCTTCAGAGGGAGTGTCTCACAAGAGCAGTACTGAGGCGAGAGCAGTTTTATGCATGCTAACTCCGCTGCGCTCTGTTCCTGTCTTTCCCACCGTCTGTCTCCAAACCGCTTCTGCCCTGTCTCTCCCATTTCCCCTGTATATATATGACTGGTTGTGTCATGCATAAGGGCACGTGTGTATGTGTTTGTGTGTGTGTGTGTGTGTGTGTGTGTGTGTGTGTGTGTGTGTGTGTGTGTGTGTGTGTGTAACTTTCCAAGCCTCTTGTAGTTTCCATCAGGCGTCATATGGTGCTGTGTGTGAAATTCCTAACTTGAGAATGTGCAGCGTTGGTTCCTCTAGACCTCTCGCTTAGGCACGACTTTCTTCTAACCTCTATATTACATATTAACAATATATACGTGTGTTTTGATATTTAGTGATCTGACACATTTGGCAATAAGTTCATGTCTCCCATCCCTATCAGCGCTGGAAGGATTGACTCCCTAACACATCTTCCTTAACGATTCATTTTTGGATATGACTAGTTAATATCCTTTTGTACGTTAGTCATGCAGAATAAGGAGATATTAGAAGGATTTTTGTAATACACGGGAGGTCAGTAATGTGTAATAACCAAAATAAATGGCTCAGGAAAAGGTGTTAGGGAGCTTCCTCAACCATAGAGAATACGGGTCCAAGTGACGTGAGCTGAGCAATATTGAATTCTGGCTCCTATGACTCACTCCTAGGCCCTTCTCGTCAGTTTAGGAAGCTCCCTAGCATCTTTTCCTAAGCGATTTACTTTGTTTATTGCATGTACTGCCCTTCTGTGTTAAATAAATCCTTCCAATAACTCCATACTCAGCATTAATAACGTTCAAAGCGATATTAACCAATCATATCCCAAAATAAATCACTAAGGAAGAGGTGTTAGGAACTTCATTAACCGACAAGAATACAAGCCTTGGGTCCGTATTCTTGTAGGGAAAAGAAGCTTCCTAACACCTCTTCCTTCGCGATTTATTTTTCTATATGGCTGGTTATTATCATTTTGTACGTTATTTATCCACAGTATGACGATATTGGAAATATTTATATAACAGTAGAAAGGAGGGTAATGTATAAAAGGCAAAATAAATCGCTTAGGAAAAGGTGTTAGGGAGCTTCCTTATCCGACAAGATTGCAGACTTAACAGACTTGAGCCGTTTTTCACGTCGGTTTAGAAGGCCCCCTAACACCTTTTACCAAGTGATTTATTTTGCTTATCACACCTTACGGTCCTCTTCCGTGTTACGTAAATCCTTCCTATATCGCTTTACTCTGCATAAATAACGTGTGAAAGAATATTAGCCACTCATATCCAAAAATAAATCGCTAAGGATGAGGTGCTAGGGAGTCTACTTAACAGACGAGAATGCGGACCCAAGAATCTGAGAACCTTATTCTCGTCGGGAAAGGAGGCTCCCTAACATCTCTTCCTTGGTGATTTATTCTTGGATATGGGTGGTTCATATCTTTTTGTACGGTATTTATGCAGAGTATGTGGATATTAGATAGATTTTTATAACACAAAAATAGAGCAGTAAGGTGTATAAAGTAAACTAAATCGCTTACGTCAAGGTGTTAGGGAGCTTCCTTAACCAACAAGAGGCAGATAAAGTCAGCGATGGAGGGCAACGAGGTCATGGGGAGAAAGGTATTTAGATTTTTTTGTTTTTTTTAATGCAAGGAAGATGGAACCCAAGGCCAGAAGCCAGAAGGGTTGTTGCGTCGAATAAAAAAATAAAAACAAAATAACCGAGAGCCAAAGTCAAGATCCGTTCATTTCAAGATGCCTGGACACACTGCGTTGAAAATACTGGAGATCATAGACAGCAGGAAATACACATAGGGGAAGACAGTTCCAGAGTTGATCTATTGCATGCATGATGGACTGGGAGTAACGGGTAATTTTTACATTCGAGAACTGAACAGAAAAGGGATGAGTGTTTGTTGCTAAACGGGTGCTACGCACCCGCTGTAGTGGTGGAGGGATGCAAGCAGACAGTTCAGATGAGCAGTGATCATTAAAGTAGCGATGGGAAAGAGATGAAGATGCAACAGTGCGGCAAAGAGACGGAGGTTGAAAGGAGCAAGTAAGAGGAGGAGAGTTAATGAGACGAGAAACCTTTGACTCCACCCTGTTGAGAAGAACTGTATATGAGGAGCCTCCCCACACATGAGAGTTGTATTCTAAACAGGGTCAGATAAAACTCATGCATGAAGTAAACAACTGTGCAGGGGTAAAGAAGGCGCGAAATAGGCTTAGCACACCTAATCTTTTGGAAGCAGATTTTACAAGAAAGGTATCTTTCCAAAATAAATATCGAGAGAATGAAACTCCAAGGATGTTTAAAGACGATGCAGAGTTGAGCTGGATATTTTTTAAAATTAGAGGATACTCTTGCGGAAGATTTTGACGGGTCGAAAGATGTAAGAACTGGATTTTTGATGCATTATAAACAAGATTACTTTCACCCCAATCAGAGATTATGATTCATGTCAGACATTAGTTGTGCCATACCCTCATCCCCACCATTACCCCTTTATGACCAAGATAACTTTAGTATTCTATCCAAGCTCAAGCTGTTTAGTTTTATTTAGCTAAGAGTGTGTCATAGGAGTCTGGTAGTGTTAATAATCTAGCTAAAAGTAAACATGGGGGCACAGGAGTATTAAGTTATTTAGACGTAAACATAGAAGCCTTTGAGTGTTAATTTAGCAAGTATTAATTTATTTAAAGTAAACATAGGACCACAGAAGTGTTAATTTATCTGAAAGTAAACATAGGAGCCTTGGAGTGTTAATTTAGCCAAGAGTAAACATAGGACCTAGTTAATGTTAAATGAGTCCTGTTTGTGTCATGTAATTTACCAGTCGCTACAAATAACCTTCTCTGAAAATTGAGCCTCGGCGAAAAAGAAGTCTGCTGGGAAAACTTTACTCACGTTTTTTTAATCTTGCCCTTTGAGTATGTGTGTGTGTGTGTGTGTGTGTGTGTGTGTGTAGTTTTTCTCATATTTCTTATCAGACCCAAATACGTCTTCAAGAAGCCAAAAAACACCCTTTGAAGACGTTTCCTCCCTTCATTGAGGAAAACATAAAAATGCAAGAAACACAGCAGAGGCAGATTATACACAGAGGTCATGATATATACACTGCCCATGGAATACCATAAAATTGCAGTTTATAAAAAAAAAATAGGAGTTTTAAAAAATCTGAAAATATTGGTGTTCCTTAGAGTTCCTTCATGTCATTAAGTCTCGTATTCTTGTCTTTTAAAGAAGCTCCCTAACACCTCTTCCACAGCGATTTATTTCTGGATATGGCTTGTTGATATTTTTTCTACGTTATTTATGCAGAGTATGGTGATACTAGAAGGATGTATGTAACACGGAAGAGGATAGTAAGGTATAAAAAACAAAGTAATTCGCACAGGAAAAGGTGTCTGGGAGTTACCTCAATCACTTCTTGTCTTTCATTCATCACTGGACTCAGATAACCTATACTCCTTTTACTCTAACTTGGACCAGATTTTCATCCTTGTGCAGCTTATTTCACGTAACTCAGTGGCAGAAAATGTCGGCACCACCACCCTTCGTGAGTTGCAGCATTTTTCTAGCGTTAATTTCTCGTTACAACTCTGCATTTAAGACGGAGAGAGAATAAATTTTGGCCAAGTTATAGTAAAAATATTATAGTGTGTGTGTGTGCGTGTGTGTGTGTGTGTGTGTGTGTGTGTGTGTGTGTGTGTGTGCGTACCCACGCTATTTTCAAATATTTTCATTCGCCTTTGATGGATTTCACAAATTTCAGTGTTTATGTACAGCCATCATTTTTCTCTTCTATAATGGAAACGTTTCCCAAATTAAATATAATTGTCTATACTCTGTTTACTCTAAGTTGACGTAAAACTGGCATCTCTCCTTTTTTAATCTTGAGCTGTAATAAGAGATTGACATAGGAATATAGCGCTAGTCACGAAGAAGTGCTAGGGAAAGGATGTGGAGCCGTATTATTGGGCTATTTTGCCACTGAGCTACGGGGTATGAGCTACAAAAGAACGAAAATCTTGGCCAAGTTTTGGTGAATGAAGTATAGGCGTGCGAAAATCACCTTAACTACACTCTTTATACATTAACCTGGCCTAAAATTGCCGTCTATCCATTCTGAGTGGTGCGTTGTAACAATATACAAAATATGACGCTAGTCACGAAAAAGCGCTATGAAAAATATGTAGATCCGTAGTATCATCTTTTTCGTCCACTGACCTGCGTGAAATAAGCTGCAAAAGGACGAAAATCTGGGCCAGGTTAAGGTAAAATCAGTGTAATCCGATTTCACAGTGTAATCTGGAACCCCTTCAGTTCGACGACGTATTTTTTTTACTTCGTTCTTGCTATATCCTGACCATTTTAATCAACTATGGATAGACTTGTGGACCATGAGACATTTGATACAGGGTTCATTAACTCTTATAGTGAAAAATATCCCCCCCCTCAAAAAAAAAAAAAAAATAGTGTTGGCGGAAATAAGAATGGTGTTATTGGTGTGAGAGAGAGAGAGAGAGAGAGAGAGAGAGAGAGAGAGGACTGAGGTTTCCTGTTCTCAAAATGCCACTCAGGGACGAAAGAGGCTGGTCATCCTTCATTGGCGGGACTGAAGTAGCCTAGCCCAGGGCCCTTGTGCTCCTGATAGGGCAAAGAAAGGGACTGAATGATTGATACAGGTCCGTGTTCTTGTCAGTTACGGAAGCTTCCCAACACCTTTTCCTCAGCAATTTATTTTGCTCATTACTCCTTACTTCCTTCTTCTGTGTGATATAAATCCTTCTAATATGGCCATACTCTGCATAAATAACCTATAAGAGGATACTAACCAGTTGTATCCAAAATAAATCGCTAAGGAAGAGGTGTTAGGGAGCTTCCTTTTCGGACGATAAGGGCCACAGTAGTCTACAAGTGGCTAGAAATATGTAATAAGCAAAATATATCGCTAAGAAAGTGGCGGTATAAGTGAGAAAGTGGCGTTGTAAGTGTTTGAAACTAAGTTGCAGATATTCATCACAAGCAATCTCACTCTTTATCAATCTGTCTTCCCCTCACTCTCTTTAGTAAGCCAGCACTATACTCTTTTTACTCAAACCTGGCCTAGAACCGACCTCTCTCTATATTTAATGCTGAGTTTTACCAATAGATTATCACTAGAAATCTCTGCTAGTGGCGAGGAAGTGTTGTGGAAAGGATGTGGAGCTTTAGTGATGTCTTTCTCTGAGCTACACGAAATAAGCTGCAAAATAAACGAAAACCTGGGCCAAGTTAAGGTGAAAGAACTATACCAAGGCTTCATTTATTATATTTACGAGAACAGAATTTAATCTCCGGGCTCCTATGACACACTCTTGCTTGAGTGCAATATCTGGTGTAGGCTGAAGGAGAATACGATAAAATAAGCTATCATAAGAAGGACACATTAGCTTGAGAGAACAAGATAATTACTCTATAATTGTCTTGAAGTTAATTATGCACAGTGATGATATATATGACTTACACTGTTGCCTTTATATATATTTTACACTTGTTACTTTTATATATACATTTTGCACTTGTTACTGTTATATATATTTTACACTTATTAATTCTATAAGATACATATTTTACTCTTAATTCTTATATTTTTATGATTCCTAGGGGGAAACTTTGCAATTTACTGGAATAACTTACAGACGCCATTAATCCTCTTACTGTAGCGACATTTTTTCCCAAGCAGATTTTTATTATTTTTATTATTATTATGATTGTTATTATTATTGTTGTTGTTTTTGTTGTTGTTGTTGCCGTTGTTTTTGTTATTATTATTATTATTATTATGCCCAAGTGGGCCTTTTCCGAGGAGAACCATAAACTGCGGCATTCAAACTGAAAATCGCGACCCAATAACCAATCACCGCGCATCCCTGGTGGCATATGTGCATACTAATGCCGCCATGTTGTTGTTGTTCTTGTTCCGCCAGTCCGCACACTACAGATCGTCGTCGTGGAGTACGAGAGTTACCTGCCTTTTTTGTGCAACTTACCCCCGCCGCCTCCTACCTGTCATGGCCCCTCCTGACCCCCCAATGAAGCGCTCTAAGCTGTATGGCATCAAGAAGCTGCCACAGTTGTCGTACAGTCAACATTTGGAGTTCATTTGTCGTGTTGAGAGGGGAGAGAAGTTTTCAAAGCTGGTGAAAGAGTTTGGGACGAACAAGTGCTGAGAGGTTCTAAGTTCTTCCCAACACCACCCCACTCCATTCACTCAAGCAATTTTGTCATAGGATTAAGGTGAGATCCCTTAATACAAGCACTGAATATTCCTAAAAATTTGTATGATTGTGTTTGATGGTGCCTAGATAGGTATAGGTAGGGTGCTGTGGGTGTGAGTTGGCCAAAGTCCAGACCCTAATTAATTTTTCACTTAAGAGTTATTATTCATAAATCATGGAATTCATAAATCACGGCAGTGGTCCAGACCCAAATTGCCACGATTTACGAGGATTGACTGTACAGTTGCTTTCTGCAACTACGTTGGGTCTGGTTAGTACTTGGATGGGTGACCGCCTGGGAACACCAGATGCTGTTGGCATAACGTTCTCCCTACGTGTCAAGTGGGGTTGGTGGAGGATTAGTGCCTCTCCCTGTAAAACAATTAACTCTAAGCCCTTGGCCACCCCGTCTGGGATACATGGCGTCTGGCAATGAATGAAAAATGAATGAAAATTATGTCAGGATCAACTTTCCTAGCCCCTGGTTCCTACGCTCCTTCTTGGGCGACATAGGATTGGATAATGGAAAGATGGATGGATTATTATTATTATATTTGTTATTATTATTATTATTATTATTATTATTATTACTATTATTATTTTTATTATTATTATTATTATTGTTATTATTATTATTACTATTATTATTATTATTATTATTATTATTATTTTGTCAGTAACGAGAACACAGCACAAAATACAGTCCGAAAAACAAGTATCTTCCCTGTGTTTGACGAATACATAGGGGAAAAGTCGAAACTATGTGAGACACGCATTAGTTGAGATGGGATTTTCGTTGCATTTCGTCAGTTGCAAATTTTATTCAGACAGCAAAGGGAAGTGATTTGTGTCCTTGTCCCGTATTCTCCTCGGTTACGGAAGCTCCCTAACACCTCTTCCTTAGCGATTTACTTTGTTACACCTTACTTTCCTGTTCTGTGTTATATAGATCCTTCAAACATCGCCATAATCTGCCTTCTTCTGCCGCTGAACTGCGTGAAGTAAGCTACAAAAGGACGAAATTGCCATCTCTCCATCCCGAATGCTAAATCGTAATAGGAACACTAGAGCAGGGTGCAAGTCACGAAGAAGTGCTAGGGTCTGGATGTAGAGTATAGTAGCCTTGTCTTCTTCTGCCCCTGAGCTTTGTGGTAAAAGCTACAAAAGGTCGTAAAACTGTACCAAATTAGGAAGACTGAATTAAAACAAGTAATGCAAGAAGCGGTGCCAAGGCACAACAGACCCGTCCCTGGCATTTTAGTGCTGACGTATAAACACAACAGGATATCTAGTCAAAGATGTCACATATCAAATCTGGAGTAAATCGGGTGAAAATTGACGATTTGATTTTAGGCCCGTCCACCTGACATTGAACCCCCTACCGCTAACTGGGAGGTGACCCCCTGATGTAATGAGGCGTGTTATAGGATGCAGATTTGAAAGATATACCTTTAGGTTTTGGTTTCATGTCGATATTACGAGTTTGAAAGGAGTTATGGCGAAAAAACGATTTTTCTTATCACTTTTTTTTTTTTTTACGTTTTTTGGGCCTACAGCCTGGGCCTTGGCCTAGTTCGGCCTATAATTCAATCAGGTGATCAGAAGGTCATAGCCCATCATCCCCGTAATTTTTGCCAAAATCGCACCAGTAGTTTTCGCATAAAGTTGTTAAGACAGACAGACAAACAAACAAACAAACAAATTGACAAACCGAGTGAAAAGAGTACCCATCCCCGAGCCCCTTTGGAGCGGGGACGGGTAAATAGTCTCTCGTGTGATATCCTTTCAGTCCTTTGTCTCCATACCCTCACCCTCTTCCTCATTAATCCTTTCACAGCTGCTGCTTCCTCTGTATTGTTATTGTCATAGCACTTCACACTCAGGCTCCTATGATTCACTCTAACCTGGTTCAGTTTACCTGACGTCAGCCACTATATCGTACGACAGAGAACGCAGCCGTGAGTCTGAAAGGTACTAGAAAAAAAAAAATAAAAAGCATAAATCTGAACGGTACCAGAATAAAAAATAATAATAATTTACAATAATTAGTTAAAAATGTCTTAACTTTACGGCCAATCCTTATACAATGATCTTATCGTTTTGAATTCGGTGACCTTCTTTCTTACGGTATTTTAGTTAACCTTTGACTTAATTCACCACCGAAAGGGAAGGAAAGGGGACGGGATTCGAACTTAGAGTGTTAGATATACCCTTAACTAATTCCTTCTGTAATATCCTCTTCACTTTAACTTGGCCTAAAATTTCCATCTCTCCATACTGAAAGCTGAAGTATAACAAGAGATGGGCACTAGAATATGCTGCTAGTCACGAAGAAGGGCTATGAAGTAGGATGCAGAGTCGCTGTCTTATTCTGCCACTGAGCTATGGATAATAGGTTGTTAGAGGGCGAAAACCTGGGCCACGTCAAGATGAATGAACTATAGGGAGACAGGCTCAAATTGTTACATAGCCAAGGTCTTACACCCCCAGTATCTTCATAATTAGTCAATAGATGAGGAAGTGGTCGTCGCCATGTTATGCAGGGTTTAAACAAAAGTGGGGCCTGAAGTGGTAACTCAAGGGTGTTGCTTGAATAAGAGCTAAGGTTAAAAAAACACTCAACTGACAACAAAATAAAATCATGTTCAGAGTTATTTTGCTATATCTGCGTCACCTGTTGATGCAGTTGAGTCACTTGGTCTGTGTTACCATATATGTGAAAAAGCTATGAAATCAGCAAAGGCTTATGGTGGTGGTGGCATTTTCGTAGACAGAAAATGGCCAAGTGTACGGAAAACCAGCTTTGGGGTTTGTTCTCATGAGTTAATGGTCACAGTATTAGTTTACCCCTTAACTGTTACAGCATCAGTTTACCCCCGTCGAGAACAAACTGTAAGAAAATGTCACAATATTTTCAGATACCACTTAAACAATGCCCTGGAATTATCAGTGGAAAAGAGGCTGGTGTCATGGAGGTAGCTGTCAAGAAAGTTGTGTAAAAGTGTTACAGATCAGTACAGTGTTATTTAAAAGTAATTGATTGGTTAATGGTCATTGTTGGTAAAGGTGATATTTACGTAGGTCTGTCTTTGTTTATCTGTCACTTTATCTATCTGCCTATCTTTGTGTCCCAGACTATCTATTTCTTCATTCATCTATCTATATCAATCAGTCAGTCCATATATCTGTATCAATCAGCCACTCTTTATATCAAGCAATCTATCAATTTATCTAACTGTATCTATCTATCTATCTATCTATCTATCTATCTGTCTACCTATCTATCTATCTATCTATCTATATCTTTCTCTGTCTGTCTGTCAACAAATAGTAAAAATGGAAGAAATGAGTTGTTCAATGAGTGCTAGTGACGGTGATGGAGTAACTGAATGACCGTAGTAGTTGCACAAGTGAGGGATTCTGTTATTGATAAAGGTTGTGATGGAGTGATTGAATGAATGATATTTTAATTTTACTTACACTAAATCCAGTATGCCGATAACCTGTAATTACGTGAAATGACATTAAAATAAGTATGGATATATTTTATTTCTATAACACCCAGTATATATTCGTATACCTATAACCCGAGCCTTGCCCCGAGGTGTGTAACAGGTCCTGTGCGAGAATCTGGGATAATCTGTGACGGACGACCTGCCATCATAAATCTTTAACCCTGTGACAACATTTTTTTTCTGTTATTTTCTCGTAAATATTATACTGTAAAAGGACATATTTTCCTATTTCCAGACAAAAAATCATGATGTTATTCCCTTCACTTTTGGTGCTTTGAGGAAAAATATAAAAAATTGTCACAACTTGACCCGCTTCCCCCTAGTGGTTAGTAAAATCGCTGAATAATTTTGTCTGGTGGAAGCATCAGTAAAGCGAATAAAGCCATCATGGTACTGAAGGGGTTATTGCAGCGTTTCGCCCTCTCCATCCCCTCACCCTGTCCTCATTAACATAAGGCCCCCTAAATACACTGGCATTCTAAGTCTCTCTTCCCACGCTCCTCCCCCTCGCGCCATTACGTGCTCCCTTTACCGCCTTCATTGTGCCCTCATTACCTGCTTAAGCTTCTCTCCTCTCGCCTGAGACCAGCTAACAGTCCTCTTGCAGTTTATACAAATGGCTGGAATCTCCCTGCCACGATTTTCTCCCCACTGGCAGTACTTTATTGCTCTTTACCATTCATTACTATACCATTTTTATTTCAACCTGATTTAGGATTTCCGTCCTCTCCCAGTCTATTTTACGTAGCTCAATGGCAGAAAAAGACAGTACTACTGCTCTACATCCTTTCCCCAGCACTACTTCGTGACTAGCACCATATTCTAATGTTAATCTGTTGTTAAAACTCAGTATTCAAGGTGTAGAGACGGCAGTTTTAGACCAGGTTAGAGTAAAAGCACTATAGCACATTATTAGTCATCTTCATTATCTTAGAGGAAATTCTCGTCCTTTTACAGTTTAATGTATTTTCCTGCAGCTCAGTGCAGAATATGGCGGTGCTATAGCTTTATATCCTTTCCACAGCATGCTTTTCTAACTTCCATCATATTCACGTTAGTCTCTTGTTACAGGCCAGCATTTGGAGATGGCCGGTTTTGGCCAAGTTAATGTTGACAGAGTTTAGTCGTTGCTCATGCGTTTTGCTTGTCTTCCTTCCCCACTGCCTCGGGTACACAGCACCCGTCTTGCTACACACACTTTCCTACATATTCTTTCTTTAGACTCTCGTATTTATTTCTCTTCTGAACGATTCCAGTGCTGTTCTTTCATCTCCTTACCCATCTGATTTCATCACGCCTGACATTAAGAGTACCACAAGCTGTTTTAATTCTACCATGTCTGGCTTTATAAGTTAGGAGGCATAGATAAAACTAGAAGGAATCCCTGCTGTCCTCAAGATCTGTGCATCATTGCTGACTAGACAGCCTCTTTCGTCTTTGGCCTGATCTCGTTGGTTAAAGAAGCTCTCTAGCACCTCTTCCTTAGTGATTTATTTTGGATATGGCTGGTTAATATCCTGTTGCGTGTTATTTATGCAGAATATGGTGATATTGGTAGGATTTATGTAACACAGAAGAGGATAGTAAGGTGTAATAAGCAGAATAAATCGCTTAGGAAGAAGTTTTAGGTGGAGATTCCTTAACAGAGGAGAATACGGGCCTTCGTCTGTCATCATGCAGCTTTCTTTATTGATGAAGGTTTGCTCTTATTCACGTTGTTGTGAAAATAGATGATTAACTCCATATGAACAAACTTATCCTCGTCAAAATTAGAAGAGCTCAGTCTATCCCCAAATTATCTATCTATCTATCTATCATTCATCCTTGTGTTGACCTCATTATGAGCGTAGGAACTCGAGGTTAGGCTACTTAGTTTCTATATTAATGGGAGGGTGACCAACCTCGCTCGCCCCCGAATAGCATTACTTTAGCAATAAACCCCAACCATTCCCTCGATGCAAATCTTTATCCACTCTCTCGCAGTTAGATCACCTCAGCTCATATACCATCAGGTGTTCTTGGGTTATATGGTTACCACCCAACGTTGTGAATGTTTACCTGGCTCTTGACCACACCATTTGTCTTGTCACTCAGTGTAGAGTCACCTGAGGGCAGCACTACCACAAGTCTCCCAAGAGCTGAAAAAAATCGTCTGAAGGCAGGAAGAATAAACCAATAACGAGGGAGTTAAGCGTTTCGTCAGGGTTGGAAAAAATTGTTTGCCTGAAGAATAACTAAACTGAAAAGACGTCATTAAACTGGGAACGTAATATTATGTTTTAATTTCTTTTTTTTTTTTTAACCTAAAGACAGACATATATCTCCTGAGAAATGAGATGTGGCCTTAATTAATTCATTTAGTAAGGGAGTTCAATTATATCTTTGCATAAAATCATCCGTTACTCTACTCCTTTTACATTAACTTGGCCCAGATTTTCGTTCTTTGGCAGTGTATTTCATGTAGCTCAGTGGCAGAGAAAGAAAGTACTACAGCTCTTTTGTCTTCTCACAACACTTCTTCATGACTAGCACCATATTCTAGTTTTGATCTATTGCTACAACTCAGCATTCAAGATGGAGGGATGGAAATTTTAGGCCAAGTTAGAGTAAAAAGGGTATAGAAGGAAGAAAAATTGACAATACTTCACTAAATAATTCAGTCGACGTGTTTTGCTTTATTTTTTTCTATTTCCAGACGATTTTTTTCAGTTTTTTGAAAATCTTTTGTGGTGAAGGGGTGAATAAGGCTGTGTCCATGCTACCCACCTATGTCTACCCTTCTTAGCTTTGTCTGTCCTACCCAGCTTTGTCTGTCTTACCCAGCTGTGTCTGTCTTACCCAGCTGTGTCTGTCCTATCCAGTTCGAAAGATATCGTCAAACCTGGAAAAAGAAAATTGTCTGATGGTAACAAAATTAACTGAAAAATAAATTATCATACTAGTGTGCTTCAGAGATGGTAATAGTAGTAGTAGTAGTAGTAGCAGTGGTAATAGTAGCAGCAGTAATAGTAGTAGTAGTAGTAGTAGCCCAGTGATAGTAGTAGTAGTAGTTAGTAGTAGTAGTGGTAATAGTAGTAGTAGTAGTAGTTAAGAGATGGTAATAGTAGTAGTAGTAGCAGTGGTAATAGTAGGAGTAGTAGTAGTAATAGTTATAGCAGTAGTAATAGTAGTTAGTAGTAGTAGTAGTAGTTATGAGATGGTAATAACAGTAGTAGTAGCAGCAGTGGTAATACTAGGAGTAGTAGTAATAGGAGTAGTTATTGTAGTAGCGGTAGTAGTAGTAGTAGTAGTGGCAGCAGTAGTAGCAGGAGATGCATATCCAAGCTCACCTAAACATGATCTCAGTGAACTGCAGGCCAAAGCTGCCCCTTTTCCCCTGGCCCCCATCCTCTTCGTTGGAGGCAGGGAAAGGAATGAGGGTCGAATTATATACCCGGGCAGTTCCACCTCCAAGTCATACCAGTGCCACCACGTGAAGGCGTCGCCCTCCAACACTGTGGCTTAAGGATATTGCCACTAACTATTTCTTCATTATAATTAATTTCTTTCATTTTCATGGCTTTAATGTGTCGTAGGAGCATGAGAAACAGTGACCCCTAATTTTGAGATAGGCACGACTCCTTGGTTACTAGTCAAATCAGTCCTCCAGTCTGACTACCTTTTACCGTCTGCTGAGCTTAAAGGAGTTATGGATTTTTGTCAGGAAAAAGGAAAATAACAGAAAAACAAAAAAGAAAACTCGTCAGCAATTCTGGACAAGGGTAAGCATTTTTTTCGCCATAAAACGATAAACCCGACCGAGAAAAGTTAGGATAAAACCTGAGAACTGTATGAAAGTAATCAGAAGGGGAGGGAAGTTGGGGTCGTGAGAGAGAGAGAGAGAGAGAGAGAGAGAGAGAGAGAGAGAGAGAGAGAGAGGGAGGGAGCGAGAGTTACGGCAGGGAAGGAAGGAAGGAAGAATAAAGGAGCAAGAGAAAAGTGTGAAAGAGAGAGAGAGAGAGAGAGAGAGAGAGAGTTATAGCAGGGAAGGAAGGCAGGAAGAAAAAGGAGCAAAAGAAAAGTTAGAGAGAGAGGGAGAGAGAGAGAGAGGTTACAGTAGGGAAGGAAGGAAGAGAAAAGAGCAAGGGAAAAGTTACACAGTGATCAGAAGGGAGAAGTGGGAAAAGACAGGAAGGAGGAAAAAAGTGACGAGAAAGGAGGGAGAGAGAGAGTGAGACGAGGAAGAAAGATAGAGAGGAGGGAAGGGAAAGAAAATACTGGAAAGAGAGAGAGAGAGAGAGAGAGAGAGAGAGAGATTAGAGAACGGAAAGAAGATGAAGAAGAAAGGTAATATGAAGAGAGAGGAAGAAAGGAAGGGTGGTGAAGGGGTGCAAAAGAGAATATGGAGAGAAGGGAAATGACAGAGAGAGAGAGAGAGAGTCACCATTTGTTTCTGCTACACCCAGCCCAAGTTTCTCCCAGTCATACGCAACTACACCCAAACTCTCCTCATTCTCATGCACTACTACGCTTTTCCCCACTACCACATTCACCCTCTGTTATGTTTACCACAATTCACCACACCTCCACTGCACTACCACACCTCGCTCTACCACATTTCCCCTCTGTGTTATCTGTTTCCCCATTAACCAAAATTGTAATATATATATATATATATATATATATATATATATATATATATATATATATATATATATATATATATATTAGTGGTAGGTGGTGGCGACCATCATCCGCTCACTTGATGTAGTGCTGGCTACTTCTTCCTTAGCATTTATCATTCTTTTTCTGTGCCTGCCCTCCTCTCTTCCTATTTCTCCCATCTTTCCTGCCACTTTTTATTGCTTTTCTTTCCTTTACAGGTGGCAAGTGTTTTCCTGTAAGCCAAGAAACCATTTACACCGCAGGGTGGTAACCATATAACCAAACCGTACGTGCTCCCTATGTGTCAGCAAGTGGGTTGGTGAAGGGTTAGTGCCTCTCCCCGTAAAACAACTAACTGAAAGTCAAATGGCCACCCCTTATGGGATTATGGCGTCTGGCAATAGATATATATATATATATATATATATATATATATATATATATATATATATATATATATATATATATATATATATATATATATATATATATATATATATAAAACCCCCTTTTGTTTTGTTTTTTATTTATTTATTTGTTTATCCTTCAATCACGCCGAAATCAAGCGTCAGAGGCCCCCAGACCCATATTTGTTCTGAATCAGGGTGACCCAAGGATGGTTCTAGGGGGGTCAAAATTCTAATTGGGTGATTTGAGGTCACTAGTAGTGTTCGCCTTTTTGGCCGGGCAACGCCGGGTACCTCTGCAGCCCAATTTTTTACATGGAGACTCACTTGACCTCCAGTTCGGACATAGGCTATGTGAGGTTCACCTCCGAGGTCATTTGAGGTCACCAGTAATAGCAAACAAGTGCCCACAAATACCGTGCGCGAGTCTGCGATAGCTGAAATAGGATTAGAGTGTTTGCCTTTTTGGCCCGGCAACGCTGGATACCCCTACTAGTGGACTTATAACTAAGCAACAGTTCATTCACGTTAACTTGGTCTAGGTTATCGTCTTTTTGCAGCTTAATTCACGTGGCTCAGTGACAGAAAAAGACAGTGCAGCCACTCTACATTCTTTCCATATCAATTACTCCTCTTCGCCGCACAGTTGCACTCTATTCTACCGCTACTTCTATGGTCATTGCTCCTCTGAATTGTCTGCTTGCATCCTTCCACCATTACGGCGGGCACGTAGCACCCGTCTGGCAGCAAACTCTCATCCCTTTTCTGTCCAGCTCTCTAATGCAAGAGTTAACCGTTACTCCCAGTCCTTCATGTATGCAGCAGGTCAGCACTAGGACTGTCTTCCTCTGTCTATATTTCCTGCTGCTTATGACCATCAGTCTTTTAAACGCAGTGTATCCAGTCATCTCGAAATGAACGGATCTTGAATTTGGCTCCCTGTTATTTTGTTTTGTTTTTTTTCTTCTTGGAGGGAACGATCTTTTGGGCCTCTGGCCTTTTGTACCTTCTTCCTTGCATTAAAAAATAATCATATCCTAATGTTAATCTATTGTTAGAGCATTCATAGTAGAGAGATGACAATTTCATGACAGGTTAACGTGAACAGAGTATAGATGTCCTGCCTCCTATCCTCATCTTTACTTCAAGAGTCCCTCCATTTTCATCTCTACCACAATCCACCATAGTTCTTTTTCTCTGTCATGAATTGCCTCATTTCTCTGTACCACATTCCTTCCTGCATGTCGTCTAGTATAATTCACCACAGTTATATCATTTATACATTATCGCAGATTCACCTCTCTCTCTCTCTCTCTCTCTCTCTCTCTCTCTCTCTCTTTCTTTCTCTCAGTTAGTGAGAACAAAGGAGAGAAAGGGAGGTTGGAGGGAAGGAGGAAAAAAGTGAAGAGATTGGATACAGGAACGGAGGAAACAGAGGGAGGGAAAGAGGGATTAGGAGAGAAAGAGAGAGAGAGAGAGAGGAATGAGACAGATAGACTGATAGAGACTGGGGGGGGTAGGAATGGAAAAGAGAGAGAGAGAGAGAGAGAGAGAGAGAGAGAGAGAGAGAGAGCGGGGGGGGGATTGAAGAGATTAGCTATTTTAGTCTTCCGATCGATAATTAAATTCATACTGAAACTCATATTTTTCGTTTCAAAGTTAATAATACAAACAATATTAACACAATATTTGAACTTCCACGTCTACATTCAACAACTAATTTTTGTATGTATATTAATGACAGATTGAGATAACGTCGTACCGTAATGCACCTTCATCTGTGTGGTACTCGAATCCACCTCACCACTGCAGTTCCAAAAGATGTGTGACCGTCACGTAATTAAAACGCATTTCATTAATATATAAACAGCTTTCCATGTAGCGCGACCGGACGACCTTAAATGACGGTGTTTTACGGTCTTCTTCCTCTTCTTCTTCTGCTTCTTCTTCTTCTTCTTCTTCTTCTTCTTCTTCTTCTTCCTCTTCTCCTTCTTCTTCCTTCTTCTTCTTCTTAGCTACGTAAATTTATCATTTGTTTTCTTTTCTCCTGCAGGATGACCTACAGCAATCAAGAACTGGCTTTGACGGAGCTGTTGCAAAAGATGGTATTAATAATAACAGACTAAGGAAAGACCCTATACTGCAGGTATTGTGAGGCTTTGCTGTTTTCATTTTGGTATTGCAACATTCATGGAGAGTTCACAACCTTAACAGTTATGTTGCAGTTGTATTAAAAACTTAGGAATATAAATCATCCTCTTGCTTTATTAGATATGTTGCAGTTTTGTGGAAAATTTCGTAATATGTGAGGATTTTGGAGAGTCGTGTTAAGCTGCCATCACAGTGAAAAAAAAAAAAATGTAACTGGAGTGATGCTGCAAATGTAGTAGCGATATTGCAAAAAAATCTTAAGGATATCGCAACCACAGTGAAGATATTACAATGGCACTAGAAGAAAAAAAAAACACTTGTATTAAAGATATGGAAACCTAAATGAAAACATGGCAGTATAAATAACGAATTTGCAAGAGTGACAGTAATATTAAAACTCTGACGGTGGTATTACAGCTATAGTATAAACTGCGACACTTGGAGGATAATGTAACCTGAGTGATGATACTGTAAACTCAGTGGACCAGAAACAGAAGGAGCGCTTGAACCACTAGGTCACCAGGTGTCTCTGGAAAATAAAAAATCATCAGTGAAATAATCTGCTTTCTAATTTTGATAAATTCTGAAGGAAATTAGTGGTGGTGAGCGTTTTGAAAAAAATAATAAATAAGAAAATAAATAAACCAACATGGATGCGATATAACTAAAAATATATGAATAAAAACCAAAAATGAAAAAATCGAAAGGAAAATATTGTGGGTAGTTAACAGTGAAAAAAAAGTGTATTAAAGAGAGGCAAAAATAGTAAGATCAAAATAAGATTGGCACTGAATAAAAAAAAAAATCAGTAACAATGGAAAAGAGAAGAAAATGTGGATGGCAAAAAATAAAGCAAAAAATGTGTCGAATTCGAGAATGATAGAAAAACAAGTGTTATTGCTGACGAATACTTAAAAAAATGTATTAAAGATTGCTTGGGTTGAACTGTAAGAAAAGAAAAAATAAGAAAGAGAGAACGAAAGTGAACGCAAAAAAATGTGACTAGAAAAGAAGCATTCTGAACACAAAAATAAATAAATAAAAAAGCCACAAGACGGATTAAGAAAAGTTTAAGTTACCACTCTGGGGAAATCATTCATGAAAAATAAACATGAAAATCATGCACATTTACGAAAAGTCGAAAAAGAGGAATAGTAGCCCAAAAACCTTGCAAAAAACATAAACAAAAGCCTATAAAAAAGAAAACATAATGTATAAATGTTGCAATAATGTGTAATTTTGGGCAACAACCATAAAAAAGAAAGAAGAAAGCTACGAAAATGCAGAAAAAGTATGATATTGAGTGAATTGATTAAAAAAAAAAAAACTATGATTCACCACGAAACAATTTCTAAACATACTCATGAAAAGGATACAAAAAAGAGAGAGAGAAAAAAATAAGTGAGTTACAGCAGTGAAAAAAAATGAGTACGATGAAAACATACTAAAAAACAACAACAAAAGTAACCATGGATGGTGAACAGTGAAAAAAAGAGTAGAGAAAAAAATATCTGAAAAGGCTGCAAAAAAAAAGGACGACTGCGTTCATGGCATCGTGATAGGACGCAATACTTGTCTCCTGCCGCTGTGTGGAAAAACATGACAGGTAACCAACAGTTCTGGAAAACGAAAAGAAGACAGCAATTTTAGGCCACAAAAACCCTCCTGATATGGCCTCCCTCTGACTTGACCTGATCTGACCTGGCCTGACTTTACTTGACCTGACCTGACCTGACCGGACCGGACCGGACCGGACCTAACTTGAGTATCCTGAATAAACCTGACCTGATCTGACCTAGCCTGACCTGATTTGAATAGGCCTGACTCTTGACCTTACCTGACCTAATCTGACTTTACTTGACCTGTCTTGACCTAAACACACCTTACTTGACCTGACCGGACTTGATGAAACTTGACATGAACGGACCTGACCTGATGACCTGACCTGACCTGACCTGATTTTGTCTGATCTGCCTTGATATAGTCCGATCTCATGACAGCCTGACCTAACATGACCTAACTTTCCCTGACGTGGCACAGAAATCTTACTGGTCTGGCCTCCTATCTGAATAAACCTGTATCGGACTTTCGTGACCTGATGTAACCACACTTGATTTGACCTTACATAGCCTAACCTAATCTAACTTGGCCAAATCTAACCTGACCTAAGCTGACCTGACCTACTAAAAAGCCCTTATGATCCGGTCTTCCTTTCATCTGGATAGACTTGACATGATCTGACCCGTCACGGAAAGTTCACTGGGTCTTGACCAACCATGACCTGACTCGATCTGACCTGACCTGGCCTGACCTGACCTGACCTGGCCCAATCTAACCTGACCTGGCATTTGCCTGACCCGCCACAGAAAGCTTCAGATCCAGTCTTCATCTGAGCTGAGGAGACCTGACCTGAAGTGACCTGACCTGACCTGCCACAGAAAGCCATCCTAGTGTGTCTTCCCCCTGACCTGAGTAGGTCTTTCCAGTCTCTCCCTGCCCTCACACAGGAGGTCTGGCTTCCTTTTGCATTTACCTGACTTCACTGGAACTGACCTAATCTGGCATAATCTGACCTGTTCTAGCCTGCCCTGACCTTTCATGCCCTGTCCTGATTTGCCATGAGCTGATTAACCTCTTCTTATGACCTAACCTGACCGTGCTTGTACCAGCCTGACCTGATCTGGCCTAATCTAACCTTCCTTGGCCTGACCTATTCTGCTCTAGCATGACCCTCCCCTGGCCGAACCTGACCTAGCCTGAGAAGACTTGGCTCTCCCTTTGCTTGTCTAACCTGCCTTGGCCTAATCTGACCTGAAATCGTCTGACCTGACTTGTTCCCATCAATCTCATTCCTCCCCCCTCCCTCACTCCCTCCTCCTCTGACGATATGACCTGACCTGACCTGATCTAACCTAACCTAACCTAACTTTACCTGACCTGACCAAACTTGACCTAACTTATCTAACCTAACCTGACCTGATCTGACCTAACTTGATCTGACCTAATCTGACGACCTAACTTGACCTGCCCTAACCTGACCTAACCCGATCTGACCTGACCTGACCTGACCTGACCTATTGGGGCCTGATCTCCTTTTCTTCGGGGCAAGATGACCTGTTCAAGACAGGTCACGCTACTCCTCTACGTCGTCTTCGCCGTAACGAGAGGTAGGTGCCCATCCTTGTCTAAATTAACTTGGTCTCTTTGCCTAAAATTACTTAGCATCATTCTGAAAGCTGATTTGTAGCAAAAGGTTAATGTCAGAAGATGATCTTAGTAATAATGATAATAATAATAATGATAATAATAATAATAATGTGCTACGGAAAGGGTACAGAACTTAATGTCTTGTTCTTCTAATGAGCTGTGGGAAATATCTTACGAAAGACTAAAATCTCTGACATGTTTAGGTGGACGAATTATTGTTATTAAGTTGGGTACTGTCACAATAACAAAATCGCCGATATTACCCCGGCAGCTCGAAATAACGGATCTTGAATTTCTCTCTCTCTCTCTCTCTCTCTTGGAGGGAACAATCTTGCGGGCTTCAGGGCTTTGGTTCCTTCTACCTTGCATAAAAAAGAAAAAAAAAACTATGGCGGCCTAAAGTGTTATATGAAAACTTTACAAGGAAGAGAAAGCAGGATACTCTCTTAGGATTAGATAGGACTAGGAAATCTCAGTAAAATTAATGCCAATTGCTTCTTTTTATAGCGATGTTTTGATAGTTACAGAGCGCCCTTGAAGTGAGCAGACATAGGACGGTATTCCAGTGAGGTTGGAAACTTTACTAACACCTCTTCCTGAGCGATTTAATCCCGATCTAATCCGTCACTATATTTTTGTGTGTTATTCATGAAGTCTATGGCGATATTTAAAAGATATTAGAAAGGGGATGTTAATGGGTTGGTTGGAAAATAAATCGCCAAGGAAAAGGTGCTAGTGAGCCTCCTTTCCCGACGAGAATAGGGGCTATAATGTCTAAATTCTTTAAAGAATGACAGAGAAAATTGAATCTGATCTCTTTTAAAACCCCCTTAAATAAGAGGATTAGGAATAAATATAATTGGTGTTGTATTCTAAAAGGATTTAATAATGTAGACAGAAAGAAAATATTCATGCATTAGTTAACAAAAAGCCTCTGTTTACTACTGGCTCTGGGAAGGAATGACACAAGCTCTCAGAGAATGTTGCTATAATCGTTTCACCCTAACTTTGCTCAGAATTTCGTCCTTTTGCATTCCATTTCACGCTACCCAGTCACAGATTCAGACAGTGCTACGGCTGTGCATTTATTCCATAGCACTGCTTCGTGACTGGCATCATTATCCAGTGTTACGGTAATCTATGGCTTAAACTCAGCATTCACGATGAGAAAGTGGCAATTTTAGGCCAAGTTAGAGTAAAACGAGTATAGCAGTTTTCATATTATTACACAAAAACAGGTCAAGTCGCCCCTTGCTTTTTGCTGGTATTATAATGTTGCTGTCAGTATATAATCTTCGTCTAAAAATTAACTACTTTGAAGTGATGGTGTCTATTCCATGTTATTCGTGTTGGTCTTAAGCTATTTTATTCATTGCACGAGAGCCACCTAACAATGAAAGGGTTAAAGAAGGCTGTATCAAACCCCATCTGATCAAATATACCTTTTTTATGTGTCTGACTCTGGGCATACGATTCATAACCCGTTCCCTGTGGCTCAGCAATCCTCCTACGTACGGTACTCTTCACCTCTACACCTATACACGTAACAATAAACCAACATAGAGATGGGAAAAAAATATATCACAAACGCTATCAGCGTGATACGATGAGATTAAAGTTTGGTAATACTAAGGATATATCAGGATAACTTGATAAACCTACATGAACTATAAGTCAACATCAGGTTAACTATGAAGGCATAAACAGTGAACTAAGTGAATACATAGAAATGAATTATGGAGGAGAAATTTTCTCTTTAAGATTGTACAGTATTTTAATTCTTCTTCAGTGCTTATGAAAATTCCTTCACACATTTTCAGTATGAAGGTGATTATTTGTAAGGCATACGGATGGAGGGTTTACAGGGAGTGGAAAGCCGATTATTATTATTATTATTATTATTATTATTATTATTATTAATCTCTGTGAATAGAACAAGACTCAATTAATATCAGTATCGAACCACCTCAGTAGGACCGTAAAGTGCGGACTGATCTTTATCTATGTAAGTCAGTGTTTGGCGTAGTCACTCATTCTGTTTATATCATATCCATCCATCTTCCAATTCTCCCAGTCCTTCTCTCACCCTCGGACTCATTCATAAATTAGCTTGTATTTTCAGCTTCCTTTCCACATTCCTCTCTCTGTGTGATGATAAACTTTTGGGCCGGTCAGACTCTTGCAATAAGTTTGTTTCCCTTTTACTTGTTTACTTAGCACTACAGTTGGGAACCTGAGGGTAATATCCATGTTTGTTGGTCGTACTGTAGTGGAAGATTGGAAATGATTAAAGACTGGTTGTCTGTCTCCATTGCCTTCCTGTTTTATGTATCACTAGACTCAGCACGTACTTTCATCCATCATCTTCAGACATCCCTACTTCACTTCCCATTCCCTACCTGCCCATCAAGCCACCTCTTAATCCTCACCTTCCCTCCCCTCCTCCCTTCTCCCTCCCTTCTCGCTTCACTCATCCTTCCCCTCATCCCTATTACTGTCCCACATCCTTCATCCCCTGCCTTCATCCCTCTATTCATGTCAACCCCTTTCCTCACTATAATTTTTACCCTTTCCTGCCCATGCCCTCACCCACCCCTTCCCCTTCCCCTCATTCTGTCATTACCCCTTCCCTCCCTCCCCTCTTCCTTAGACTCTCCCATTCCCTTCCTTCCTCCTCATTTGTTTCATCTTCACTTTCCCTCACTCTTTCTTCTCGTCATTCTGTTTTCCCCTCATCCCTCCTTCTCATTGTCACTTTCCCTCACTCTTTCTTCTCGTCATTCTGTTTTCCCCTCATCCCTCCTTCTCATTGTCCTCATCCTTTCTTCTCCTTCCCCTTCATCCTTCTCCCCATTTCCTTTCCCCTCATCCTCCCTTTCCCCTCATCCTCCCTTTCCCCTCATCCTCCCTTTCCCCTCATCCTCCCTTTCCCCTCATCCTCCCTTTCCCCTCATCCTCCCTTTCCCCTTATCCTCCCTTTCCCCTCATCCTCCCTTTCCCCTCATCCTCCCTTTCCCCTCATCCTCCCTTTCCCCTTATCTTCCTTTTCCCCTTATCCTCCTTTTCCCCTTATCCTCTTTTTCCCCTTATCCTCCCTTTCCCCTTATCCTCCCTTTCCCCTTATCCTCCCTTTCCCCTTATCCTCCTTTTCCCCTTATCCTCTTTTTCCCCTTATCCTTCTTTTCCCCTTATCCTCCTTTCCCCTTATCCTCCTTTCCCCTTATCCTCCTTTTCCCCTTATCCTCCTTTCCCCTTATCCTCCTTTTCCCCTCATCCTCCTTTCCCCTCATCCTCCCTTTCCCCTCGTCCTCCATTTCCCTTATCCCTCTTTCCCTTTATCTCCCTTTCCCCTCATCCTTCTTTACCCTTATCTTTCCTTTCCCCTCTTCATTCCTCCTCCTTATTCTTCCTTTCACCTCATCCCCCGTTTCCCCTTATCCTTCTTCCCCTCCCCTCTCTCATCCTTCCTCCCCTCATGCCTCCTTCTCATTAATCTCTAACCCCTCCTTTCCCCCTTACTCTTCTCTCCTCTCCCCTCTCCCCTCTCCCTTCCCCTCATAGTACCTATTTCAGTAATCTTGTTAGCTGTCTGAGAAGAGGAGGGAGGAAGGTAAAGGAGGAGAGGCGGAGGACGAGGAGGGGGGAGGAGGAGGAGGAGGCGGAGGAGGAGGAGAGAAAAGCAAAAGAGAGGAATGAAGAAGGAAAAGGGGAAGAGAGGGAAGAGGGAAAAAGAAAGAAAAGTAAGGGAATGAAAAAGCAGAGAAAAGGATGATGAAGGAAGAGAGGAAGGACGAAGGGAAAGATGGAAGAGAGTTAAGAGAGAGAAGAGGAAGTAAAGAAGAGAGAGGAGGAAGAGGAGGGAGGAAGGAAGGCAGAGGGATAAGAAAAAGAGAAGGAGAGGAAGGAGGAAGAAAGAAAAAAATAAAGAGGAGAAGGAAGGAAGAAAGAGAACATAAGAACAAAAGAAGAGAGGATAACTGCAGTAAGCCGGTTGACCTATGCTAGGCAGCTCCTAGAAGAGTAACAGAACTACTAGAATGAGATTAGCAAAGAAGAAGGCTCTCCCCCACCCTCCAAACCCTCCAGCGGAAGCCGGCAGGAAAAAGTCAGAAAGAAGATCACGCAGTATAAAAAAACTGGCATGGACATTTTATAGGAAAGTGTGAAATGAGAACAGAGACTATCGTAGTGTAACCTGAAAAGGAAAAGTTATGAATTAGTATAGGTTATAAGATTTTTTTTTCTATATCCACCCCTTATTTGTCATATGCTTATCTAGCCTATGCTTGAAACTCTCAATGGAAGAGGCAGAAATAGAAAAGGGAAGGCGAAAGAGTGAGAGGGAGGAAAGGGAGAGGAGAAGAAGAAAAGAAGGAAGGACGAGTGGAGAGGTCGTTAAGAGGGAGAGAGGAAGAGGAAAAAGAAAGAGGAACGGAAGAAGAAAAGGAAGAAAGAGAGAAAGAGAGAGAGAGAGACCAGTACGGTAATTGGGAGTTGGTGGGCAGAAGTGGAAGACGTGAATGATAAATGAAGAAGGATGAGAGCGAAGAAAAACATGAAGGAAGAAAGGAAAGAAAAAGATGAAGAAGAATAAAGAAGGAGAGAGAGAGAGAGAGAGAGAGAGAGAGAGAGAGAGAGAGAGAGAGAGAGAGAGAGAGAGAGAGAGAGAGAGAGAGAGAGAGAGAGAGATTAAAGTGAGTTAAAGAAGATGGTTTGCATTAGGTTAAGAGCAACTAAAATATAATGAAGGAATTCTTCTCGTTGACCTCAGAAACTTCCTAACTCCTCATCCATACCAATTTATTTCCAGATAATGCACGTTAATATTCATATACAGTATTTTAAAGTTTAATCTACGTATATATCAGGACAAAATTAATATGGAGTTAAGGATTAAGGTGTTATATGCAAAATTCGAAATGATATGAAGGTTTGTGAGTGGACGGGATGGGCTGGGGAGTTGTGCAATGGCTGTTAAATGTATTGATTTTTTGGGTGATCGGTGGTTTCTCAATGGCCTCGTTACTCTCTCTCTCTCTCTCTCTCTCTCTTTGAGCAAATGTTCCTGAATGTATAGTGTACTTTACAGGATATAAAATTATTTACCTTTATAATTAATAAAAACAACAGGCCTATAATAAAGTCATAAAAGAATTATTTCAAAGTTTTATTCATTATTACAAATTAAAAAAGAAAGTAAGGATAATTTCTGTCGTCACTAAGTCAAAGTTGAAAAGAAAACAATATTTATGGTGGGATGGTTGAAGGTTATGTGGGTTAAGATGATAGTGAATGGTAGGGCAGGCAAGGAGGAGTACACCCTGTTAATATGTGTTGTATGAAGGGCGGTGCGGGGGATGGGAGGGTGTAAGGCATAGCATTTCCTCAGAGGCTTGATGAGAGAGAGAGAGAGAGAGAGAGAGAGAGAGAAATGGGATGAGTGGGGAGGAAAGGGAGGGACTGGGTGGGACAGTAATCTGTAGTGGAGACAGAGAGAGAAAGAGAGAGAGAGAGAGAGAGAGAGAGAGAGAGAACGGTGCATCTTAGGTTGGCCGGTATGGGTGCACTGATGTTTTAAGGCAAAGTTTTCTCCAAGAAGAATGGGAGCAAAGTAAGCACTCGCCCGTCTTATATAACCTGCTTACGTATTTACAAACGTTTCTGAGCCTAAATTATGTATAAAATTTCCTTGGAGGAGATTATGTATTCACCCCTGTCTGTCTGTCTGTCTGTCTGTTTGTTTGTTTGTCCACATGATATCTCAGAAAGTTAATGATGAATTTCAATGATTTTTTGTAGATAAGAAGGTAATGGGCCAAGGATGAGTTTATTAAATTTTGGTAGTGGTCTGAATTGTCTGGTATAGGCACTGGGGAAGGTATGCACTCTCTGAACTGCTTTTTAATTATACTTTTATCTTCACTCATACGACCATACACTTCACAATACCAGACTAATTGTAGCGAATGTAAAACGCTTGGGAGAACAGAGCGATTCCTTATTAGACTAAACTATTTTCCCGTTTATCTTGAAAAATGGTTAAGATGACTGATAAAAATTGGTTAGGATGAGTGATAAAAATAGATACTTTTGTTTCATATAACACGTAGAAATTCAACCTGACTCGAATTGGGTAGCTGTAGTGTGAACATCTTGAAGGAGGTGACGTGTTTTCGTGCCTCGTTCTTACTATCTCCAGACGATTTCATTCATCTTACGGGAGACCTTTTGGGGTGAGGGGGTTGCTGAAGGCTGTATCTAACCCCCTTTGACTGGCCCTAAACTGAATTAAACCGTCTGGAGATAGAGGAAATAGAATAATGAATATGACAGAGGAATGCACTACACTCGTTTTACACTAACCTGGCCTAAGTTGCCATCTCTCCATCGTGAATGCTGAGTTATAAGAGCACATGAACACTTGAATAATGATGCTTGTCACGAAGAAGTGCTATGGACAGGATGTAGAGCCGTAATACTATCTTTTTCTGCCTTTGAGTTACATGGGATTAGCTGCAAAAGGACGAAAATCTGGGCCAAGTTAGAGTAAAAAGAGCATACAGTAGTGTTCTACGGCGTAGCTGCAAATAGCATGCAATCTGGGCTGAGCGTCGGGGAAAAAATGCAATTTACTGTTACGCAAGCAAAGTCCTGGGGGAAATAAATGGAGGATATGGCTGTGAGATATTGAAAAAGACAGGAAACATGGAGGACGACGAAATTTAACAGTATGTCATAAAATCACTTGTTATGAAGGTAGTAGGAGAGAGATACAGAAGGAAAGCATAGTTGTGAAGTTCAGGAAAAAATTTGTAGAGCCAAGTGTCATGAAGGCAACAAGAGATATTTTCAGAAGCTAAGACTAAATCAGGAATTAAAGGGACAAAAATGTGCTGCTTATAGTTATGAAAGTAATGTGAGTGGATTTCCTAGGGGCCAAGACAAAACCAAGGAAGGAAGCAAGCAGTGTGGCCAGAGTTGGTGGGAAGTCAGGATAAAGTTTGAGGGAGTCTGGTCTCCTCCCACACACGCCTACAATACCAGGGCAAGTTTACCATGAATACTTGATGCTGTGGCGAGAACACGAGAGGTGAAGCACGGACTGCATCGTTTTGAATAACAGGAAATCGAGGAGCATGAGAGGTGAGGCTTTTCTCGCTGGAACGAAGGTTAGCATGGCGGTCGGGTTGGGCCGGAGGGGGTCAGGTCGGGCCGCTGATTTCCAAAGGTAACTGAGAGTAAACATTGCTCGCTTGCTTCGCTCGCCCGTAGTCGGTTCAGTACCACCATACTCAGCATAAATAACATACAAATTATTATCAACTACCCACATCAAAAATTAAATCGCTAAGGAAAAGTTGCTAGGGAGCTTCCATAGCCAGTGAGAATACCGACCTATGTCTAACCTCACCAGTTGGACCATCTCTCCTAAGGGGCATAAAATCGTCTGGAGATTACAAGAATAAAAAAAAGAAATACGTCTTGAGATTGAAGATTCCGCCCTACTAACGAGACTAAGGAATTGCAGAACACTAGGTCTCTTATTCTCGTAGGTTTAGGAAGCTCCTTAACATCTTTGCCTAAGCGATTAGAATTGATTATTACACCTTACTATCCTGTTCTGTGTTATATATAAATCCTTCCAATATCACAATACCCTGAATAAATAACATACAAAAAGATATTAAAAGAAGCCTCCTAACACCTCTTCCTAAGCGACTTAGTGTGATTTTTACACCTTAATGTCCTAATTTATGTTATATAGATCCTTCCAATACCGACATACTCTGCATAAATAACGTACTCATGGATATTAACCAGCCATATTAAAAAATGAATCGCAAAGGAAGAGGTGTTAGGGAGCCTCCTTAACCGATGAGAATACGGGCCTGGGACGGAGACTCTCATATCAACACCCCTTTATCAGTACAAATTTGAATCTGTGTACAATACTGAATCTCTGTACAATCTTGAAACTCTGTACAGTCTTGTGTCTGTGTATAATCCTGAATCTCTGTCCAGTCTTGAATCTCTGTACAATCTTGCATCTGTGTCCGCATCCGTATCAGTCTGTATTAAGTCCACTGCAGGGCCTGACCTTCTCCTCAGGGGTAGAGTGATAGCCTCAGTAAACCTGCCTCCATGCTGACCAAGTACGAATTAGAAAGGGGTGTCTGGTGAGAACTATCCATAAAAAAATAAATTAGGTTTTAGTGGTTACACAGCGCTCGTGATAGTGCGAGTCTGTATATTTGATTAGAGAGAGAGAGAGATAGAGAGAGGGGGGGGGAATGGACGACGAAGATAAGATAATGTATAAAGTATGATAGAAAAGGAATACAGGAAAGGTAATGGAGAAGAAGAAGAAGAAGAAGAGGAGGAGGAGGAAGAGGGAGAGACAAAAAATGTAAATGAGGAGTAGAATATGAAGAGGCAGAGGAGGAAAAGGACAGGAGGGAGACGAGGCTTTGGTAAAGCCATAAGAAAGAGAGAGAAGAGAAAGAGGAGGACAAGAGAGAGAGAAAGAATAAGAAAAGAAAGAGAAGAATGACCCGGAAATTATGAAGGAGTAAGAGGAGGTCAAAAGTTCTATGGAAAGACGACGCTTTAGAGGAAGAGGGAAATTATGATGATGATAAGGAAGCAGGAAAAAAGAGGGAACAGGAAGAGAAGGATGAAGAGGAGAAAGAGGATGACAAATGAGGCAATAGTAGGAGGGTGAATGGTTACAGGAATTGGAGAGTAAAGGAAGAGGAAGAGGAGGAAAGGTGATGAACAGGTGAAAAGGAAGGAGTAGGCAGAACACGAGAGAATAAGAGAGGCCTATAAAAAGAAAGGGAGGAGGAGGAAAGTGAGAGAGCAAAGGTGAAAAAATTATGAAAGAAGAGTTATGAGAAAGGTAGGAGAAAAGAAGAAAGAGAGTAGGAAGAAGAAGACGGAAAAATGAGGAGAAAAAGAGAAGATGAGAAAGAGAGTAGGAAGTAGACAAAGAGGGACAGGGAAGAGGAAGAGAGCAGAGTGAGCAAGAGAAATATTGGCTCACTTCCTCGTGACAACAACAGCAGACAACAAGCATTGCCGGGCTGATGCAGAGCAACGGAGTCAGTCTCTCTCTCTCTCTCTCTCTCTCTCTCTCTCTCTCTCTCGCTTCTTTCTCTCCACGCAAAAGCATACATACACCCAATATAACCATAGCAGTTCCACCAACATCACTGAACCGTTTATATGCATGGATTTGGGCAATATACTTTTTTCACTATTTCCCCTCCCACGTAATTCACCTGAGTTCACCTATACATAATACTATTACCTGAATTAATGGCGCGATTTAGAAGCATTAGTGTATACGTAATTAAGTATAGATGTAAATTAACTAGGAACAGATAAATGGGTTGCACTGATTTTTGTGTTATCTGTCTGTACGTCTATCTGTCTCTATATCTGTCTATGTCTGTCTGTCTGTTTGTGTGTCTAACTATCTATCTATCTATTTTTTACTAATATAGGTTTCATTTGTTTCTTTTATTAATTGTTGCTGAAAATTAAATGTCTTTAGGGAGTTGTTAAATTTACTAAGGTAGAAGAATAATTGTCTCCTAATGTGACGCAAGTTCATAATTTGTACCTTCTCCTCCCCTCCTCTCTCTCTCTCTCTCTCTCTCTCTCTCTCAAGTCAGTTCCATACCATTTACTTTTCAAACCAAGGCTTCGTCTGTTTTAATCAATATCAATAGAAATATATGTATACTAATTACAATTTTGCCATTAATTGATTCCAAGTACAAATAAAAATAATTGTAGAAAATATTATTTCTTTTCTGTTAGTTTCCTGGCTCTGTCCAACACATCCAGGTTCGATGCAAGTGTTAATTATGCTTCATGTGGGGAGGATGGAGTGTATGTGAGTGAGGTGGAGGGGGGGAGAGGGAGGGGGAGGCCAAGGATGAGATGAAGGGATGGAGTGGAGAGGTATATGAGAGAGGGGGGTGTGAGCTGGGAGCAGGGCAGTGAAATTGGCGGGGGACAAGGCGACATGGAGGCGATTTGTTTGTGGCCTCCCTTACGGGATTAAGGCGTCTGGCAATAGATAGATAGAGATAGAAACTGCATTGCATTGTTAATTATTTGTTAATCATTTCACCAAGCCTTACAATATAGCGAATAGTTTCCGTTGTGTAATTCTGGCAGCCTTCCACATGACTGATCTCTGTTTAATCAACATATCCACTGCATTTCAGTTTAATCAACATATCCAGTGCATTTCACACTCAAGGCCACAGGCTATTCACGGCTATCACTGCACACACACACACACACACACACACGAGCCGTTTTATTCATGAACATATCTGTATAATCTAATCACAATAATCTCCCGACTGTCACTATATAAACCCATAACTACCGGAAAATATACACAAGCACCATCACAATATAATTCATAACCAAAGTATATAGACAGATGGATGGACAGAGATAAATAGGTAGAGAGAGAGACAGATAAACAGGTCGACATAATCTATAGTCAAAGGAAGCTTGAAGGCGGGGAGAGGCAGGATAAATCAAGAAGATAGCTAAATGTGGAAAATGAATGTGCGAGAGAGGTATGGAGTCTTAGGAGGCTTGGGAACTGAGAGGGATGCAGCTGACTGGATGAGTTTTCTTACGGAAGAATGATGGCAGGAATTTGGCACCTTTTTTTAATTTGACAGGCGTCGGATTGACTTCATGTGATAGGTAATTATGAAGCTACGTGTGGAAAGATTTACTAAGGAGGCAGAGTCAGGATACTGGGGGAGGAGCCAGGATTCAGGGGAAGGAATCAGAATTCAAGGAGTGGAGTCAGGATTCAGGGGATGGAGCCAGGATTTAGGGGGTGGAGCCAGGATTTAGGGGGTGGAGTCAGGATTTAGGGGGTGGAGCCAGGATTTAGGGGGTGGAGCCAGGATTTAGGGGGTGGAGCCAGGATTTAGGGGGTGGAGTCAGGATTTAGGGGGTGGAGCCAGGATTCTGGGGCCTTGACTGGTGAGTGAATGAGTGTGTGGCTCATTTTTCTGGACATACTGTTGATTATTTCTCTCATTATTCTGTTTTCTTTTCATTGCCCTTTAGACCCTACCTCACATTTTTTACAGGCGGGAAAAAAAGGACTGAAGTGCAATGATCATATTTATCTCTGCATTTTGATCGTAACATAATTTCACCCAATTCTCAGGTGAGAAATGGAGCCAAAATAAAGATCATGAACATATATAGCAAATAGCATTAATGTGTCGTTTGTAGTTCTCAGTATATTAATGGTCAAACTGTACAGAGTATATGCACACAGATTCATAAGGTGTAGCCTACTAATTGTAATATCCAGCCATTCCTAATATATAGAGCTATGAATATTCTGTGCCACTCTCATCACTATAATGTTCAGAGGGGCACAATGCTGCTTCATGTTCAACACAAGTGCTTAATTAACTCACTCCCTCTCTCTGTGCTGTACCCCACCATGCCCCCTCTCCTGTCCCCCCCCCCTCACCTCTTCTCACCTCTCTCCCCTGCCCTCCTCCTCTCCCTGCACTCCACTACTTCCCTCCATGCGTCCCCTCTCCCCACTCCTTCCCTCCCTGCGGCCCCTCTCCCCACTCTTCCCTCTTTGCCTCCCTCCCTCTCCGCCTCCCTCCCTCTCCTTCATCCTTTTCCTCTCTCACTTCCTCCCACCTGTACCGCCCCTTTCCACTTTTACTTTGCTTCTTGCGTCCCTAGCATCACTATCCTTCTCCCTCCCTCCCCTCTCTCCCCCCTTTCCCTCTTCCGTCCCTCTTTTCCCTCCTCTCTCACGCCCCCCCTCTCTCCCTCCCCCAGCCTTGCATATGAGATATTAACATGGGGTGAGGGGAGGGAGGGAGAGGTGTTAGTGTTAGAGACTTCGTGCATTATGAGTGTATTTTCGTGAACGCGAATTCGAGTCGGTGTATTTAAGCTGGAATTCCGGACACTGTTCGTATGGGTGTATTCTGTGGGTATATTCCTGTAGGTGTATTTGTAGGTGTGTATTCTTGTTGTTGTGTTTATATAATTTAATGTGTGTGTGTGTGTGTGTGTGTGTGTGTGTGTGTGTGTGTGTGTTTACATAAATGTATTCATGTATATATGTGTGAATTTAGAGGTTGTATTCCTGTCTGTATATCTTTGTGAGTGTATTCGTGTTGGTATATTCTTGTGGGTGTATTTGCTGATGTGTATTCATGTGGGTGTATTTGCTGATGTGTATTCGTGTGGGTGTATTTGCAGATGGGTTCGCCTAGGTGCAATTATATGGGTGTGTTTGTATAGGTATATCTCTGTGAGTGTATTTGCATAGGTTTTTTCGTTTGGGTATATACGTACGGAAATATTCGTGGGGATGTATTGGACTGACCGTATTTCAGCGATACATTAGTGTTCCCGAAGACGAAATCGAGGACCTAACAGGCTTGAGCAGGGATGAGTTTTCGTCCGTTCGTTCGTCCCTCCGTTCGTTCGTTCATGCCCTCAAGGCCGTAGTTTTGGATGGGTTTTAACGGGTGAGATGTCAGATGAATCCTCTCCACCCTACAGCGTGCCCTCAGAGAAGTTGTCGACCCGCTGACAGTAAACTCCATGATAAGAGTGACAATAAATAAGTAAACTAGAGCACCCAGAGTGCAAACCTCCGCCAATGCCATTGCCATTAAACACATAGGATCCGAATCCTGGTCCGGATCCGCCCCCAAATTTAATTAATTCTTTCTTGATCCATAGCCCACCTTTCCACAAAATTTCATTGAAATTCATTGAGAACTTTTGGAGATATTGTGAGGGATACTTCGGATCCGAATCCGGATCCACTCTAAAATTTAATAATTTCTTCCTTGGCCCATGGCCCTCCCTTCCAAAAAATTTCTTATAAATTCCGTCATAACTTTTTAAGTAAATCTGCTAAGAGACAGACAAACAAACCGACAAACAAACAAACGCCGACAAAAACATAACCACCTTGGCGGAGGTAATAAAGAAGTCAGGGTCATAGAGTAAGTCTTGATTTGCAGGACTATAGGCACCACAATGATATAACTGTAAATGGCAATCAAAATACAGTAATAAATGTCCTAATCACAAGTTTGATTCAATTAACAGAACACTGGAAAACTGCGTAACACTTTAATACGTGCCTGTGTCGCTAACTCGTTATGTGATGGAGGCAGGCAGGGCGACAGGTAGGAAGGTAGGTAATTAGGTAGGTAGGAAGGTAGGCAGATAGGCTGGTAGGTAGCTAGGTATTTAGGTGTATAGGGAGGTCAGCAGGGAGGTAGAAAAGGAGACAAGTAGGCAGAGAGGCAGCTTGGGAGTCGGATGCGTAGGTGCGTAGGTAGACAGGTAAGTGACTAGGTAGGAATGGAGGATGCCTGAAAAGTAGGTAAGGAAATAGGCAGGGGGGTAGGTAGGGAAGCAGGCAGGGAGGGAATTAGACAGGAAGGGAGGTAGGTAGAGAGATAGGCAGAGAGGTACGGCAGGTAGATAGGAAGGGAAGTATATTGGAAGGTAGGTAAGTAGGGAAAAGCTAATAGAAGAAGTGCAAGTTAATCCTTTATATGCTATAGGAATAATTTTACAGCTTAGTACGTCTCGGTATTCTCGTTGTGCAAGGAAGCTCCCTAGCACCTCCTCCTTAACGATTTAGTTTTGACTGTGGCTGGTTTATCTTCTTTTGTATGTTACTAATGCAGAGAATGGGAATGTTAGAAGATTTATATAACCCTGATTAAGACAGTAATGTGTAACAAGCAAAATAAATAGCTCAGGAAAAAATGTTAGGGAGCTTCCTTGATCGACGAGAATACGGGCCGAGATCATTATTTTTTTTTTATTTATTTATTAATTTTGAATAACACGGCATGAATCATAGAAGGCTTCATCTCAGGGTTCCTAGCATGGCAACACTCAGTATGGATGTTTTCGTGGATGTGTGTTCAGGGGAGTGTATTTGTGGAGGTGTAGTCGTGTGGAGGTATTCATGAAGGTGTATTAATTGGGTTGTATGTAGGTGTGTTCGTGTGGGTGTGTAAATGGCCTTGATTCATTTGAGTGTATTTCAGTGGATGTATTCGTGAGTGTATTAGAGTGGGTGTATTAGTGGGGGTATATTAAGTGGGTTTTATACATGAGATACTCGTGTGGGAGTACTTGTGGTGGTGTATTCATGTGGGTGTATTGCGGTGGGTGTGTTCTTGAGTGTATTAGGGTGAGTGTATTTATGGGGGTGTATTAATTGGAGTCTCTACATGAGGTGTGTTCGTGAAGGTGTACTTGTGGTGATGTATTCATGCGGGTGTATTCCAGTGGATGTATCCGTGTATATTAATGTGGGTGTATTTGTGGGGGCGTATTTGTTGAGAGAGAGAGAGAGAGAGAGAGAGAGAGAGAGAGAGAGAGAGAGAGAGAGAGAGAGAGAGAGAGGAGCCCGAGTGTTAAAATGTATGTTATTGAGTGTTTGAGATGAGCGGTGGTTGAGGCAAAAGAATGTGTGTCGATAGAGTGTTTCTGACAAAGGGACGTAAATGTGTGTGTGTGTGTGTGTGTGTGTGTGTGTGTGTGTGTGTGTGTCCATCTCCGAGTTAAATGTTGCTGTGTTAAAGCAGAATGACGTGCACTGTTTTAGTATGTTCTTCTTGAATCTGCTGCGTTATGGGCTCGTGTTATTATTCGTGTGTTTTCGTTTTCCAAGCTAATAGACTCATTTACATGCTTGTGTGTTCATAGGGGTGTTCAGGTTGGCAGTAATGCATAACAAAGGTGTTCGTTAACCCGGCAAGGGCTGTGATGTCCTTTTTACATTTCCCAGACGAAAAAATGTATCGTTATTTCCCTGTTATTCTTTGGTCCAGTGACTGTTTTCTGGTCCATCTGAACGCACATCGTCACGGCGTCTTCTTATTTTCATTTGTCTATTTATTTATTTTTAGGAGGTGGGGTGGGGTGGAGAGAGGGCTTAATTTACCTAAAAGCTTTCTATAAATGTAATTGCACCTGATATTTCTAGACCCCTTTTCTGATTTTCGACGTAGGACTGTTAGTAATTTTTATACAGTACACCAAAAAGTATAAGAAGAATGGCTGGGTCGGGCATGGAATCACAAAAATACTGGCACACTTAAAAACCAGTGATAGAAATACTGTGGGTCTGGGGGGAAGGTTGACCCCCTCATATGCAATGCTTACCAGTGGCCATAGACAGTGCTGGAGGACCCACAGCAGGTCATTAAAAAACGAATCAAATAACATGTGTTCATTATCGTTACGAATGGGTATACTTATTCACATATATGAATATTCAGAAGTGTATAAAGACGTAACTTTATTATCTTCAAAGTTACATGACACAGCAGTGCACCTGCAACCTGTTAACAGTGTTCATCACACCGAAAAAATTCAAGTCACAAAGTTCTCAATATTGGCCTAAAACATTTCACATTATGATGTTTACCCGCCCTAGCTTCATTTTGTGGTGGGATTTTCGTGTTATGGAAACGCTTAAAAAATTCCGACTTGTACCATTTTTTCTTTCACCGCATTTGCAGGAAAATTAGAAATGTACTTCATTACAGCAGGCGATTCAGGGGAGAAATTGAAGATGACACACTCCAAACATAAATATATATATATATATATATATATATATATATATATATATATATATATATATATATATACCTAGGCTGCTTCCCCCAAGGAAAGGGAGGTAGCCGAGACAGGACGACACACTCTCCATTTACTCATCCATTCAAACACATTCATTCGCATCTTAGCCCCAAAGGGGAGAACGGACAGATCCTCACTGCACCACACCGCACAAGGGTCAACTGCGCAATGCAATCAGTGACATCCGCAGAAGGGCCCGACAGCAGAACTGGTTTACCCCTGCCACATCATAACAGACCCATCCCCTTACCCGCACCTGACCTGACTAGCTGATCAGACCAAATGCGGGAGAATATCCCCTCAGGGCTGCGTCATCACTTATTCATTCACAATTTCTCTCCATTTATTTCTGTCACGCGCAGCCACTCTTCCTTGCTCAACAGACATCCCTCTCGCATCCAGCGCTCTCTTCACACTGTCCATCCATCCTATTCGTGGTCTTCCTCTCAGCCTTACACCTCTCACATCAGATCTAGTTATCTTTTTCACCAATCGCTCATTATCCATTCTCTCCATATGCCCAAACCATCGCAACACCCTCTGCTCAACTCTACCAGTCATCTCCCGAACAACTCCAGTTCTCCTTCGCACTTCATCATTTCGCACCCGATCCATATGCATCACTCCACACATACTCCTCAGACACCTCATCTCCATTACATTCAAACTTTTCCTCTCTGCTACACCCATATTCCATGTTTCAGCCCCATATAATGCAGTCGGTACCACAACACCCTCATACAGCCTTCTCTACATCCATTCTAAGCGAACGACATTTAAACACTTTTTTCATTCCTCCCAGCACCTTTCCTACTTCATTTATTCTAAACTTCACTTCTGCATCTATTCTTCCATCCACAGCAACATGTGACCCTAGATATTTAAAACAATCTACCTCCTCAAGCAACCCACCATTCAAAACTATATTCATCCCCCTACCATCTATCAACCTCGTACACTTCATCACTTTATTCTTATTCTCATTTACTTTCAATTTCCTCCTTTCATACACCCTTCCAAACTCCTCTACCAACTGTCTCAATCTCTCCTCTGAATCAGTCACCAGTGCAGTATCATCTGCAAACAGCAGCTGCTTCAGATTCCACTCTCCTCCATCAACATTTACCAGACTCAGACCACCTAAAACTCTTGCATTCACCTCCCTTACAACACCATCCATGTAAATATTAAACAACCAAGGCGACATCACACATCCCTGTCGCAGCCCCACTCTCACGGGAAACCAATCACTCACAGCATTTCCCACTCTTACACACGCTCTACTATTTACATAAAAACTTTTCACCCCTTTTAGTAACCTACCATCAAGTCCATACAATCTTAAAACAGTCCACAAAGCCTCCCTATCAATTTTATCATACACTTTCTCTAAATCCATAACTGCCCAAAACACATCCTTGCCTTTCGCTAAGTACTTTTCACACACTTGTCTCACAGCAAACACCTGATCAACGCATCCCCTCCCTCTCCTAAAGCCACACTGCTCATCACTAATCACTCCCTCTGTACCCTCTCTAACTCTCATAATTAACACTCTACCATACACCTTACCTACAACACTCAACAGACTTATACCCCTAAAGCTAGTACATTCATACTTATCACCCTTGCCTTTATACAACGGGACCACACAAGCACTTGCCCAGTCAATTGGCACCATACCTTTCTCAAAGCACACATTCAACAGTCTTACTAACCAGTCAACAATAGTCACTCCACCACCCTTCAGGCATTCCACAGCACACCCATCCATACCTGCAGCTTTCCCTGTTTTCATCTCCTTTACTGCCTTCTCCACTTCCTCCTTCGTGATCAAAGAATCATTCAACTCTCCCAACACATTTATTCCTTGCACCCTTCCATCCGCCACAATCTCAGCCACCCTTTCCTCCTCTACATTTAACAGTCTTTCAAAATACTTTCCCCATCTCTTCCTTACTGCATCCATCTCAATTAACATCCTTCCATCCTCTGCTTTTACTCGTTCTTCCTTCCCAGACTCTCCCTTTCGCACCCTTTTCACCTCCTTCCAAAACATTTTCTTATTCTGCTGAAAATTCTCTGTCAGCCGCCTACCCACCTCTCATCTGCTGCCACTTTAGCATCGCGCAGAGCCCTTCTCGCTCTATTCCTCTTTTCCTTATACCTTTCATATGACATCTCATCCTTCCTCTGCAGCCACACTTCATACTCGTATGCACGTCTCTTCTCAGCCACAGCCATACTTACTTCCTCGCACCACCATTCACTTCCTTTTCTTACACCACCATCCACATGTCTCACATCACACACCTCTTCTGCATGCCCCACCACAGCACTCTTAAACAACTGCCATTCCTCCTCCACGCTGCCATTTTCCCGATCTTTCACTGCGTTCCACTCATCTTTCAATTTCTCCTGATACTCTATCTTTTTCTCTCTTTTATCCAACTCACTCACTTTCAAAACCTCCCTGCCACACCTAACCCTCCTAGCTCTCACCCATCTCTTACCTACTCTTAACTTTCCCTCCACCAGGTAGTGGTCAGACATACCTCCACCCTCCCCTCTCAGAACTCTCGCATCCAACAATCTTCCTATTACATTCCTAGACACAACCACATAGTCCATCAAGGCTCTATCAACAACCCTTCCACCCTCCTGACTCACCCATGTATACTTATAAATATTTTTCTTCTCAAACAGCGTATTCCCAATCACCATCTCTCGCTCAACACACATTGCTATCATTCGTTCCCCATTTTCATTTCTTCCAGGCACACCATGCATACCAACTACGCCTTCAACTGCTACATTTCCCACTCTAGCATTCAGATCTCCCATCATTACCACATTCACATTCGCTCCAAAACTCTGCAGACACTCATCAACATCATTCCAGAAAGACTCCCTCTCTTGTTCATCGCTTTCACTACCAGGCCCATATGCACTCACAAACACCCACAACTCAAGTTCAAATTTCGCTTTCACCCACATCAGTCTCGATGACACCTCCTTCCATTCAATCACACATTGCTGTACTTCCGGACTCACTAACAAGGCCACACCTTCTCTTGCCCTTCCTCTATCAACACCTGACAATCTTCCATTCACACTTCCAAACATAGATTCCCCCTTCCCTTTCATCTTCGTTTCACTCAAAGCTAACACATCCAACTTTCTTCTCACAAACATTCTCCCAATCTCCTCCCTTTTAGCCTCAATCGTACTACATCCACGCACATTCATAGACCCAATCTTCAGGGTACGGGGATAACTCCATCCCCCATCCCTTTCTCTGGCCTGTCTCTTTTTAGGAACTAAAAAACAGAGGAGGGGGTCCCTAGTCCCCTCACCCCACCCCTTTTAGTCGCCTTTTATGACACGCAGGGAATACGGTGGCAGTATTCTTCCTAACACAACCTGGCCACAGAGTAGTAGTACCACCCCATATATATATATATATATATATATATATATATATATATATATATATATATATATATATATATATATATATATATATATATATATATATATATATATATATATATATATTAGTACAAAATACTGGGAATTCTGCATCCTGAATCTTTCGCTAGTGCTGTGGTATCTGTTTCTTGCTGCATTTCGCCACATATTGGCCAGATTTTAAAAAATATATACCGAAGGGGGCTTACCGCACCCAACATTGCTCGCCTCCCCGCCCTTCCTCCTCTCCCACCCGCTGCGAGGGCCGCCACTGTCGGTAGTGAGCCACCAAATACATTGGTCTATTTCGAACACAGGTAAAAACACGTTCCAGTAATGTGTTCTGTTCGGCTTTGAAGTTTGAACGCGGTTACAGTACGAGCAGGGCTCCATTCCAACTCCCCCTCTAGTGTATTACACGTGCACGAAAGGAAACAATACGATTTATTGGCCTTAAAGAGGACACTATTTCAGAAGATAACTTTGGGGAATGACGTGCGTTGCTGCTCCATGCTACCTTTCTGTATTTCTTATTTAGTGGTGAGCTGCAGGTAGGCTAAGTACAGTCCGTTTCGGGGAGGAGGAGGAGGAGAAGGAGGAGGGTGTTTAATAACCAGGCAGAAAACGTTATGGGTGAACTATGCCCTTATTAGTACAGTTCGTACTCAGTATATTCTCACTCCTACCGAGCTTTATTACTTAGCAATGGTTTATCGAACTGAGGATATTATCATGTTTATTAGTGACATTCTCTCTCTCTCTCTCTCTCTCTCTCTCTCTCTCTCTCTCTCTCTCTCGCTCTTATTGAGTTTCCATTCTCTTTAATTCAGTTTAAGACAGACGTCTCGCAATTAAGATGTTAATGTAGAGTATATAAACCCTCCATTTCGAAGCGTTTCTCCCCCCCCTTTTTGTTTTTTTCAGAAGGTGAACAGAGGAAGAGAAATCTTTCTATCTATCTATCTATTGCCAGACGTCTCAGTCCCGTAAGGGGTGGCCACAAACAAATCGCCTCTATATCGCACTGTACCCAGCCATTTCATCGCCCTCTCCCCAGCTCACACTCCCCTTTCATATACCTATCCACTCCATCCCTCCATCTCATTATTGGCCTCCCTTTCCCTCTTCCCCGTCCAAAAAACAAATTAAAAAAAAAAAATCGATTCTCCAGATTAAGAGTAAAATATAAACACCCTCTTATGCGAATGGACTACTTCACTAGGTTAAAATATTTTTTATATATACCTACTATTTTCATACTCTTATATTCAGCTCTTGAGACACTTTGCGAACGAGAGAGAGTAAATGAAGCCTTCCACGATCCTTTAAGTAAGAGAGGCTTTACTTATTTAAATACGGTCAGCTCAGAGAAAAAAGAAAATAAAAAAGAAAGAAAGCAAGGGAAAAAAGGATTGGGTATCGGATTTAAGGTGTTAGTTTGTGAAGAGATGTGTTTTTATTTGATGGTTAAATGTTTTATTTGATGATCGATGTTTGTGTGTGTGTGTGTGTGTGTGTGTGTGTGTGTGTGTGAGAGAGAGAGAGAGAGAGAGAGAGAGAGAGAGAGAGAGAGAGAGAGAGAGAGAGAGAGAGAGAGAGAGAGAGAGAGAGAGAGACGATAACCATACCTTTACACCTTGATATTCTCCCGTAAAAGAATAACGTAGTCTAACACAGCAATTGCAAAACATGAGATCAGCGCATAACAAGAAATTCGCTGCACACGGCAAGCATCACACCAAACTACGTCTTCGGGATCCTGCGATGGAGACACACAATGGGTTATTTAATTCGGTGGTTCTCTGTTTCTGTTTTCTTCTTGTGTTTATGTGAAGGTGTTTGTTCTGAATTCATACTGTGCGTGTGTGTGTGTGTGTGTGTGTGTGTGTGTGTGTGCTTGTGTCTGTATACATTCTGCGCGCACACACACACACACACACACACACACACACACACACACACACACACACACACACACACACATTCTCTCTCTCTCTCTCTCTCATGCATACGTAAATAAAACACGCTCTCTTATACATACAACCACACTCTCTATGCATATTGTTTTCTTGCGTCTCCTTGCTTCCTTTTTACATTTCCCAGCATTTTTTTGTTTTCCACGCTCGCGACATGAGAGGGATATTTTTACTCAGCTTGTGTGTGTGTGTGTGTGTGTGTGTGTGTGTGTGTGTGTGTGTGTGTGTGTGTGTGTGTGTGTGTGACTTTTAACCAACTTTGGCGTAATGGATGATTCGTCAAGATTTCTAACACTTGTACTTTTTTTTTAATAATACTGGATATTAAAAACCATACTCACAGGTTTAGGTCAAAGTATGACCCAGCAAAGTCAGTTTAAACAGCTTTTATCCGATTTTGACCAAACTTGGTGAGTGTTGAGGGTAAGGCAAGAACAAAGAAACTCGATTTTTGGAACAATTATACTGTTGTCGCTCTAACTTGGCCTACAATTCCCACCTCTCTTGAATGCTCGAGCTGCAACAATAGAATGAACACTAAATTATGGTACTAGTCACGAAGAAGTGTTCTAGAAAGGATGTAGGACTGGTATTATCCTATTCTGCCACCGAGTTTCATGGGATATGATATAACAAGATGAAAAGCTGGGCCAAGTTGAGGTGAAAGGACTGTGGTAAAAATCAAGGTGATAGCAAAGGCAAACTTCGACCCATGTATGTTTAAACGAACAAAATAATTAAAACAGCTTTGATCTGATAGACAAAAATTGGTGGAAGGGTTGAAGATCAGCCAAGGGATTGATCGGCTACTTTAGAAAACAGTAGGTCAAAGGTCAGGGTCACATGGCAAGGTCAACTGAAATACTTTATATATGAATTAAACCTAACTTTTCGTAAGAGTTACGTGTCAGGCAAGAATGACGCTATTTGATTCTTAGAGTGGTTGCGGATTTAGGACATGGGTCAGTGTTGCTCAGCTCTTAGACTAATTTGTGTGATCTCTCTCTCTCTCTCTCTCTCTTACGTTCTGCTGTTCTAGTTCTTCTTCCGGAGATCACTTTCATGCACTCAAGTTTGCCTCGGCCAGAAATTTGCTAAACATGTAGGCCTACTGGGACCTGATGTCTTGAGGCCTGATTCTCAGAGTTATTTTAGAGGTCTTTATATGATTTTACAGCCAAGAATGTGTAAAAAGATCGGCGAGAAATAATTAGAAGTAAAAGCAACAAATCCCAGTAAAAGAACGTGTTGTATTTAGCATTGAACATGGTTATGGTATGATGAGATTTGGATTTGAACGCGCCCTCTTGCCTATTATACATATATGAAAGAAAATGTTTTCGTTTTGCCTTTAAGGGGATACTGAGCCAGACGCAAATTTTGTACCAGAAGCAAACTTCTGGGAAATGGCACTTATGTATTCCCAGATGTTGCCTCTCTAATTAAAGTTTTTCTTGTCTTTGCTGTTGCTATTGCATTTTTAGAACTTCCTTAATTCTCTCAATGTTGGTGCAACTTCAGTATTCTTTTCCATCTTACGGCTGACGAATTCATCTAGACGAGAGAGAGTTATAAGATCCTTAGCGTTGATACTGGCACTATTAATTCGCTCTGTTTGGACAGTGGTAGTTCCGGCAAACAAATTTAGTAAAAAGAGTTTTTTTTTTTTCTTTTTAATGCAAGAAAGAAGGAATCAAACACTAGAGCCCTCAAGATTGTTCCCTCCAAGAAAAAATAAAAACAAAACAACAGAGAGCCACCTGAGATGTTAATACCTGTACCCTTAGCCCTCTCGTGGTCTGCACAACTCTAGTATTCTGTTCCAGCTGACTGCATAAGGATTTACTCAGCAAGGAGGGAATCTAGTAACCTGAGGGTGTTAATAGGCTCCTTAGTCTGGCGATATAATTTTACCTGGGGGTGGCCGTGTATGCATGCGTCGCTCACCGAATCCAAAACGTGACAGATGATTTTTTTATGTAAGGAAAAAGGAGCCAAAGGCCAGAAACCAGCAAGATTCTTCTCCCCCAGAAAAAATAAAAAATTAACAGAGAGCCAAAGTCAAGATCCGTTCATTTAGCGATGCTTGGACACGCAGCGTTTAAAGGACTGAAGGTCACGTGCAGAAGGAAATACAGATAAAGGCAGTCCCAGAGTTGCCCTGTTGTTTACGTGAAGGACTGGCAGTAACGGGTAACGTTTGCATTAGAGAACTGGACAGAAAAGGGATGAGGGTTTGCTTGTAGAGGGGTGCTGCCAGGGTCATAGGGTGATCTCCAGACTCACTACAAATGAAAAGGTGTAAGGGAAATTGAAAATGATGCAGAGTAAACACCTGTAATACTGTACTAATTAAGCCGTCCCTACAACACACGACAGATTACTAGGTGAGCGATAAAGAAGTCGGCCAAATGTGAACCTCCCTTTATGCATCTGTATTTTATCAGGGTTTTCTGCGTAATTCTTTGTTGTTATCTCTCTTCGTTATTATTCCATTAACTTATGTACATTGTAATTAGTACTGTCAGACGATTATATTCAGTATCGGGGACATTTTACGATGAGAAGGAGAAGTATAAGCCTTAATGAGCAGGAATATCCATAAGTAACTCTTAAGGAGCAATAATATCCATAAGTAACCCTTAAGGAGCACTAATATCCACAAGTTACCCTTAAGGAGCAATAATATCCATAAGTAACCCTTAAGAAGCAATGACAGCCACCCTTTAGGAGCAGTAATATCCACAAGTAACCCTTCAGGAGCAGTAATATCCACAAGTAACCCTTAAGGAACAGTAATATCCACAAGTAACCCTTCAGGAGCAGTAATATCCACAAGTAACCCTTAAGGAGCAATAATATCCACAAGTAACTCCTCAGCTGAATAAAATCGTCCAGGGCAATATCTCTTCTTATCAGTCTCTCAATATTTATTTTATCATCTGCGTCTTTACTGGTGTCACCTTCTGTATATGTAATTCCTCTTTCCTTACTGCCTGTATCATCCCATCTCTCTTTTTATCTCACTGTCTATCTGTCTGTCTGTCTATCTAGGCTGTCTGCCAAATTATCCATCCATCTATCCATCCATCTATTTGTCTGTCTGTCTGTCTGTCCGTCAAATTATCCATCCATCTGTCCACCTGTGTGTATCTGTTTGTCTCTCTATCTATCTGTCTGTCTATCTGTCAACCTATCTGTCTATGTATCTATGTCTGTAGTTTCCAACTGTGTACCCATCTATCTATCTATCTATCTATATATCAGTCTGTCTGTCCATCCATCTATATGTCTATTTGTCTGTCTATCTATCTATCTACCTATCAGTCTATCTCTGTCTGTATTGTCTCTGTCTGACTATGTCTCTATCTTTCGTTCTTTATCTATCAGTCTATCTCTCTCTCTCTCTCTCTCTATCTATCTATCTATACATCTGTCAAGTTGTCTATCTATCTATTTATCTATCTGTTTTTCTATCTAT
>NC_137019.1:36122227-36129727 GCF_032717465.1 Coenobita brevimanus
TATATATATATATATATATATATATATATGAGCCTCAGTGGTTAAGTGTGCGTTTTCGTACACTGAAGAACGAGGGTTCGCGCCCCGTCAGGGTAATAAACTTTGGGAGCGTTCGTAAGGCCACGTACCGCTTTGGCGGACACAAGGGGTGCTGTGGATGAACCAGTGTCGCATACTGTAAAGTATGCTTGCACCCAGTCGGCTTGCGCCGGTCGATTACACTTGGTTCACGGACTACACACTGATCCAAAGCCATTCCAAGCACCTCTCACCCTACATACAATCTCTTCCAGACAGCCTAAGCCACTTGGTAGAGATACATTGGCTGTATCTTCCCTACTTCGGTTGGGATAAGCCGGTCCTGCAGTGGACACTCAAACGGCTGATATATATATATATATATATATATATATATATATATATATATATATATATATATATATATATATATATATGCTTGGCCGCAATGATTTGCGAGACCTACTAATAGCCTTTCCATCACAAAATATCTGCAAATACTATCATATGTTTTTTCCACACCGTTATTGAGGCCACAATGACTAGTTCTGACCGGAAAGTTGAAGAAATGACTTTCGTATATTACTGCCCTCTCAGTTTCCAAAAATTTCATGCCATCGTGTAGCGCGTCATTCGTTTTTTTTTTTTCTTTCTTTCTTTTTTTTTTTTTTTGTCACTCCTTGGATTTACGCCGACCTCGCGCATGTACCTCGATGTCTGTCATGGCGTGATGCAGCTAGTGTTCAACTAAAACTCAGAGTCGCCGCTACACAACGCTACTATTGTGATCGCACTACACTGGCTACTTGGTGTGCTTACAGTCTACATAGACTGTAGGTGCGCTTTATCCCTCAATGGCCGCCAGCGTCGAGCCACGCTTTATCGTTAGTAATCGTGCCGGTGACATCCATTTAGCACGTTGCAGGAAACTGCGAACAATTATGGGAAAGGAACGAAGGTCACTGGTACATTTACCCGACCTTATTCTACCACCCCAAGCACTCAGGCAACCACTTTTTCTCGGGTGTTTTTGCACATATCCTTACATGTTAATGGCATATGCACAGCAATTTTATATCTTCCGCGAAACATGTCGAATCACAGGATGGTTTAAGAAACTAAAAACACAATGCCAGGTGAGCCAGACCACATCTGTAAAAAAAAAGAAAAAAAAAAAAGAAAGAAATCGATTTTAGAACTTTAAAAACATGGTCCCGGAGCTGGCATCGGGAGCACGCAAATTTCTGAACCCACGACCATTGAGGGTTTAAAAAGTTCAGTTCCTGTTTGGACAGACTTTATATATATACATATACACATACATATTCATACACACATACAACATCTAAGCGTCTCTCCCTCTCCCCTCTTTCTGTCCAGTACATTTGCTTTCTCTCTTCTTATTCCGCTCTCTCTCTCTCTCTCTCTCTCTCTCTCTCTCTCTCTCTCTCTCTCTCTCTCTCTCTCTCTCTCTCAGCCTACTTATCATTCATCTCCCTCCCCCTCCCCCTCCTCATCAACCCTTCTTCCCCTCTGCACATCATCCTTTCCCCTCTTCCCTTTCTACACACTCAGATGATGATGCTCTGTGTTCATCCCCAGTTTTAGTCTGCTCTATCCTTTTCCTGTATATTTCCTCCCTTCCTTCCTTCCTTCCATCATTCCTTCTCTCCCTTCTTCCTACCTTAGTATATTTCTTTATTTTGCTCTATTGTGTTGCTTTCGACTCTCCTCTCGTCCTTTTCCTCCTCCTACTACTACTACAGCAACTACTACTACCGCTATTACTACTATTACTACTACTACTACTACTGCTGCTGCTGTTGCTATTTTTATTATTATTATTATTATTATTATTATTATTATTATTTTACTATTATTTTTATTATTGCTGTTATTCTTTTATTCATGTTACTCTTGTTATTGTTGTTCTTGTTATCGTTATGCAGCTATTGTTCTGTTTTTTTCTTTGATGTTTGCGTCCCTCTTCAGTTATATCTTTTATGTTCGTTCTTCCTTCCATCATTCCATCCTTCCTTCTATCCTTCTTTCCTTCCTTCTATCCTTCTTTCCTTCCTTTCTTCCTTATATCCTTTCCTTTCTTCCTTCCATCTATCCTTCATTCCTTTCTTCCTTCCTTCTATCCTTCTTTCCTTTCTTCCTTCTTTCCTTTCTTCCTTCTTTCCTTTCTTCCTTCCTTTCTTTCATCCTTCCTTACTTCCTTCCATCCTTCCTTCCATCCTTCCTTCTATCCTTCTTTCCTTTCTCCTTTCCTTTCTTCCATCATTCCTTTCTTCCTCTCTTCCATCCTTCCTTCCTTCTTTCCTTCCTTCCACCCTTCCTTCTATCCTTCTTTCCTTCCTTCCTTCCTTCTTTCTGTCCTTCTTTCCTCTCTTCCATCCTTCCTTCCTTCCTTTTCTTCCATTCTTCTTTCTTCCTTCCACCTATCCTTCCTTCCTTTGTTTCTTTTCTTTCATTCTTCTTTCTTCCTTCCACCTTTATTCCTTCCTTCACTCTGGTCTCTTCTTTTCCTCTCTCTCTTCCACCATCCACGCCACTGTCATTTATTCATCCAATTTCCTTTCGTCCTTTCTCTTCCCTCTTCTTTCCTTATCCATTTCCCTAGTTCGTTACTTTCTTCCTTCCATCCATCCTTCTTCTCTTAAGTTCTCTTCCTCTTTTCCTTCCTTTCTTCATTCCTCCATTTCTTCCTTCCTTCAACTCATCTCTTTTTTACCTGCAGCGAAGCCGACAGGTCTATAAGTGGTACATCTGGGGGATCTCTCTCTCTCTCTCTCTTTCTCTCTATCTATCTATCTATCTATCTATCTACCTCTCTCTCTCTCTCAAGGAAACTTCGAATATCTGCTCCTGGAGACATCTGAGCGATATTCTAATAAAATACAAAGTTGCTCAGCTTGATATTCTGAGTTGATTTTACTTGTCACCAGTTGCGTTAGCTGATGGAATAGTTTCACCGCACCTACCTACATTCCTTCCTTCCTTCTTTCCTTCCTTCCTTCCTTCCATTTTCCTCTCTTCCTTTTTTCCTTCCATCCATTCCATCCTTCCATCATTCATTAATTCATTCATTCATTCCGTCTTCCTTTCGTTCTTTCTTATTTTCCTTCCTTCTTTGCTTCCTTATTTGTTTCCTTCATTTTCATTCCTTCCTTTCTCCCTTTCTTCCGTCCTTCCTTCCCCGGGTCTTTCATTCCTTCAGTTCTTCCTTTCTTTTCTCTTTCCTTCATTCCATCTTACTATCCTTCCTTCCTTGCTTGCTTCCTTCCTCCTTCCTTCCTTCTTTCCTCCTTCCTTCCATCTTTCCTTCCTTCCTTCTTTCCCTCCTTCCTTCCATCTTTTTTGCTCACTGTCTACTCAATCTTCGTCTGTCTCGGCCGCTCGTATTTCCTTTTCTTGCTACTCTCTCTCTCTCTCTCTCTCTCTCTCTCTCTCTCTCTCTCTCTCTCTCTCTCTCTCACACACACACACACACACACACACACACACACACACACACACACACACAGAAACATTCCTACTACACGAACTCACTTTTAATCATTGTTCCCTTTCCTCCTATCCTTTTCCTCTAACACTCTTCCTCTCTCCTACTTCCTCTTCTCTTCCCCTTTCCTCCTCTCCCCCTTACTTCCTCTCTTCTTTTTTCTTCACTCTTGTATCTGTTCTCCTTTCCTCTTGCGTTTCTCATACCTTCTTTTGTAATCTTTGTTTCCTTGTTTCTCTTCTTCCTCCTCCTTCTCTTCTTCCTCTTCATTTCCTCCTTCATCTCTTATTCCTCTTCTCTGTTTCCTCCCATCTTCTTCCTTCCTCTCGTGTTCTCTTATGTTCTTCAGCACTTTCCTTTCTTCTTACTCTCCTCCTCCTCCTCCTCCTCCTCCTCCTCCTCCTCCTCCTCCTCCTCCTCCTCCTCTTCACACTTCTTTACAACACTTCTGTCCTCCACAATACGAGTAACTTCTTGTGTCTTCATTTTCTTCCTCCTGTCCCCATTCCTCCTCCTCTTCTTCGTTTCTTTCTTTCTTTCTCTTCTTCTCTTCCTCTTCCTTTCGTCTTCTTTCTTTTCCCATTTTTCTCCTGTTTTTCATCAACTTTCAGTTTTACTTTTCTTCATTGTAATTGTTTCCTCTGTGTCCACTTCTCTTCATCCTCTCCTCTCCTTCCTCGTTCCCCCTCCCTTTCCTCCTCCTCCTCCTCTTCCTCCTCCTCCTCCTCCTCTTCTTTTTCTTCTTCTTCTTCAGTACTTATAAATAATTATTTTCTGGTCTTTTTCTCACTTCAAAGCAATCTTTTCTCGCTTCTTCTTCTGCTTCTCCTTCTCCTCTCCTACTCTTCTCCTTCTCCTCCCCTCTTTTCCTCCTCTTCTTTCTCCACCTCTCCTCTTCCTCCCCCTCTCCTCCTCTTCTTTCTCCCCTCCACTTCTCCTCCTCCCCTCCCCTCCTCTTCGTCTCCTCCTCCGCCTCCTCCTCCTCCTCCCCTCTCCTCCTCTTCTTCTCTTCTCCTTTCTCTTCCTCTTTTCCCCGACCTCCTTTACCCCCGAATGATTCTGTTATGGGTATATCCTGCCTGGTTTACTGTGTGTGTGTGTGTGTGTGTGTGTGTGTGTGTGTGTGAGAGAGAGAGAGAGAGAGAGAGAGAGAGAGAGAGAGAGAGAGAGAGAGAGAGAGACTGTGTGTTTGTTATGTACCGTAGTGTGTATGTGCATATGTTTGTATGTGTGTGTTGAATATGTGTATGATGAATGCATATACATTTGTGTGTGTGTATGTGTGAATGGATGAAGCATTATGTATGAGTGTGTGCGTGTGTTTGTTCGTTTATTTGTTTGTGTAAGTGTGCTTGTTTATGAGAAAGTTTGTGCTTGTGTTAATATATAAGACATTTGAACGTGTTTGTGTGTATACAGTTTTGTGTATGCGTGTTTATGTGTTTGGGTGCCTGTATACATGTAGATGTGTACATGTAATTGTGTGTGTGTGTGTGTGTGTGTGTGTGTGTGTATTCTACAATCACAGATACACATGAGTAGTCCAGTCTTTGTGTGCGTGTCTGTACTCACGTAGTCTCTTAAATACACATGATCGTTGCAGTCTTTATCCCTGTATGTATGACTGTGTGTATATAGCCTATGTATGTATGTATGTATGTGCGTTTTAGCCTCACAGGTGCACGGACACACATTATTGCTGGAAATGCCAATTCCTGCTTGCATGTGTGATTAGGTACACATGCTCGGTGTGTGTGTGTGTGTGTGTGTGTGTGTGTGTGTGTGTGTGTGTTACGTGTATGTATATGTGTTTGTTTAAGCCTTATGCTTTTGTATGTGTATTTGCCTCTGTGTATGTATGTGTGTGTATGTGTGTATGTATTCGTTTAACTTGTCCTCTTCAGTGTGTATTACCTCAGTACAGATGTATGTATCCCTGTAATGTATATATTCATGTATGCATTATGTACAACCACCTTTATATCTAATATGTACAATATTTATGGATCTATGTGTTTATGTATCTCTCTGGATGTCTTCTTTTATATTTATTTACTTGTTTTCAATTTATCTATCTGTCTATCAATCAGTCTATCTATGTGTCTGTCTATCTATCTGTCTATCTATCCATCTATCTATCTGTCTATCTTTCTATCTTTCTCTCTGTCTGTCTATCTATCTATCTGTCTTTTCTGTCTATCTGTCTACTTATCATTTCTAACTCTCAACGCCCCTATACGATCATCATGTTTAATCTGTCTATCCATCTATCTATCTATCTATCTATCTGTCTATCTGTCTTCCTATCTATGTATCTATCCATCTATCATTTCTAACCCTTAACGCCGCTATACGACCATGTTTAATCTATCTATCCATCTATCTATCTGTCTACCATTCCATCTATCTATCTATCTATCTGTCTGTCTATCATTCTGTACACCTATCTATCTATCTGCCTATTATTCTGTCTATCTATCTGTTATTCTATCTGCCTGTCTATCATTCTATCTATCTCTCTTTCTATCTATCTATCTATTTATCCTTTTTAATTCTTTACTGCACTACAAGCTCCTCGTGTTATAGGACTTTAATATATTTCATCTTCGTAATTAAGACACCTGCTTAACTACCTCCACTGCAACGATGCTTCCCTTCTCTGGAAATGTTAATTCAGTGATGGGAAGAATTAAACACAAAATGATGGAAGGATATACTAAGGCGCAATCATACTAAGCCTAATACTGGTTGTCTGCAGGAAGTGATGAGAGAGAGAGAGAGAGAGAGAGAGAGAGAGAATATTGCAGGATGTGAGAGAGTGAGTGAGTGAGTGAGAGGGAGAATTATTGAGGAAATGGAAACTTATAACACTGACAGGATAGGAGTAATAGAGAGAGAGAGAGAGAGAGAGAGAGAGAGAGAGAGAGAGAGAAGGAGGAAGAGAAAATATGAGAGTTACCCAGTTAGCTGAGAATGATGGGGTTAGAGTGTGTGCTGTGAGAGTGAGTTTACGCCGAGGACAATGTGAGTGAGGGTGCGTTAGTGTAAATATGAGAGTGAGAGTGAGTGGGTGACTGAGGACGAGTGTGAGTGAGTGTGAGTGAATCTTAATGAAAGCGTGAGAGGATGTGAGTATGAAAGAAAGTGTGTGAGAGAGAATGAAGTGAGAGTGAGAGTGGGTAACAGACAGGGTGTGTATTAAAGAGACATGAGTGTGAGTTTGAAGTAGTGTGAGAAGCAAGGTGTGAAAGAGTGCGTGTGAGACAGTGTGATAGACAGCAGGTGTGAGAGTGAAGTGATTCTCTTTTTTTTCTTCATGTGTCCGACTCAGTGTATAGGCTTGGCGGTCCGTTCTCCAAGGCCCAGCAATCCTCCTACATGCCACAAGCCTTCACATACCACCACTTTGACGCCAATACCCACCTTTACTGTTGATTTCATGTTAGGGTCGTCTCATTCAGGACTGGTGTGGTGGTATTATAATTTTTTTTCTATGACATGTCGGCGGGGGTTGTGGTATACCAGTGAAGTCAGTTTTAACGAAATTGACAAACTCTTCCCTCAATAACACTGGGAATGAACTCGCATCCTTTAGAACAGCAAACAACTTCCGTAACCACTGCTGTGAGAGGCAATGGATATAGAAGTAGCAGAAGCAGCTGTAAGGTGATGTTGATATGAAGGTGAAACCAGCGCATTCCAGGCGTAAGTTACCCTTTTGCTGCAGCTCATCCTCCTCCTTTTGGGGGATAGGGAGCTGAGGGACCTTTGCATAGCCAGACCGCTCCGCTGCCCTAGTTTATCAGTGCCACTACATGAAGGCGTCCCTCTCCATCACCGCGAGTGAATAATGAATAATCTTCCTTTACGCACTGAGGGAGTTAGCCTAAATGGTTACAGTAAATACGCGCAAGGTCTCGTGCAGCATAGTTTCCTGTTAAAAATTCTGACCATTAACCAACGAAAAAAAAAAA